>NW_015150617.1:1221037-1225142 GCF_000732505.1 Cyprinodon variegatus
TCATTTACAAGCGTTTCTATTACTGCCTTAGGAATATGTACAGTAGGACCAAGAAAATCCTACAACAGAAATAAGAGGGTAGTGATAGAAGCTTTTTAAGCGTTTTAACAGTTCTCCAGATGACACTGTCAACTTAACCCTTCAGTACATCCTCCAACACCTGGATTCCACAGGTACCTACGCCAGCATCCTGTTTGTGGATTTGAGCTCTGCCTTTAATACAATCATCCCAGCTCTGCTTTAGGAGAAGCTATCCCAGCTGATTGTGTTTGACCCCAAATGCAGGTGGATTACAGACTTCCTGACTGACAGGAAGCAGCATGTGAAGCTGGGAAAATATGTCTCTGACTCACAGATTTCCAGCTTTTATTTTTAGTACACTGTCACAAGTACTGGGCAACAAAATTAATTCTCTGCATTCAACCCATCACCTTGGGGAGCAGTGGGCTGCCATTGTGCAGTTAATGGTCTTGCTCAGGGTCTTGCTCACCAAGAGCGGCACTCCATGGGAGTGGGGCTTGAACTCAGAACCTCTGCATTCCAAGTGCAATGCCCTAACAACTAGGCCACGACTCCCCTAAGTTAGTTTGATACAGCTCCTGTATCGGTCAGGTTACTTTCTTGAAACAATGCACACAAGTAACTTAGGCCACATAGCTCGAGGTGCTGAATGGACACGTCCTGTTATGCTTTTATTGTGGTGGACTGTATGGTTTAAATTCTGGGCACCAACAGCTGCACCTCCAGTCATCAGTCTGTCAAGCTTCTGAAGTTCACGGATGACACCACTCTCATAGTACTTATCTTTGATGTTGACGGGTCCGCCTACAAGTGGGAGGTTGACCATCTGGTGACCTGGTGCAGGAAGAACAACCTCGAGCTAACTCTAAAAACAGTGGAGATGGTTGTGGACTTCAGGAAGAACTCAGCCCCAGCTATCCCATTCACCCTCTGTGGCTCGTCAATTGACACATTGCACTATCATCTCATAGGACCTAAAATGGAGCTGAACATCAGCTCCCTGACTAAAACAGCCCAGAGGATGTAATTCCTGCGGCAGCTGAAAAAATTCAACTGCCAAGGACAATGATGGTGGACTTCTACTCCTGGATCAATGAGTCCATCCTCACCTCCTCCATCACCATCTGGTACGCTAGTGCCACCGCCAAGGACAAGGTCAGGCTGCAGCGGGTCATCCAGTCTGCAGAGAAGGTGGTTGGCTGCAATCTTCCATTTTTTGTTGGAACTGGAACTGTTAACCTGACAGTTCTAGAAGGTTAAAGCTTCCTTCCCATTAATTTATTTTTATTGTATCTCTTCATTTTAAAGTAATCAGAACTCTACCTCCTTAAATGTCGGTATATCTAAGTGATGAAGCTCATGTTATACAGCATGTCAAATAGACTTGAATTTGCTTTATTGTGTGTGTGTGAATGTCTAACCATCCATCCATTTTCTGACACTTTATCCCAAGTGGGGTCGCGAGGGGTGCGGGTGCCTATCCCCGGGTTCCACCCTGGACAGGTCGCCAGTCCATTGCAGGGCAAAACAGAGACAAACAGGACAAATAACCATTCACACACATACACTCACACCTAACGAGAATATAGAGAAGCCAATTAACTTAACAATCATGTTTTTGGACTGTGGAGGGAAGCCGGAGTACCCGGAGAGAACCCACGCATGCTCAGGGAGAAAAACCAAACTCCATGCAGAAAGACCCTGGGCCAGGAATCGAACCCACAACCTTATTGCTGCTACCCACTGCATCATTGAGCAGTATGAATGTGTATAAAGTAATTTACTACCAGTGGTATGATTAAGTTCTTTGTTTGGAGATATGCACATACAGTACAGGTCCTTGTTTGTGTTTTTTAATGTCCAAAGCCAATTGTTGTAGTTGGGGACAGCATAAACCCTGGGTTAAGAAGATCCTTATTCTGGCTAGATGAGAGGCTGTTTATTAGAGACAAAAAAGAATGGGGGGAAAAAAGACTGAAGCCTCCTATTTCCTCTTCAACCCCTNCATCCAGTCTGCAGAGAAGGTGGTTGGCTGCAATCTTCCATTTTTTGTTGGAACTGGAACTGTTAACCTGACAGTTCTAGAAGGTTAAAGCTTCCTTCCCGTTAATTTATTTTTATTGTATCTCTTCATTTTAAAGTAATCAGAACTCTACCTCCTTAAATGTCGGTATATCTAAGTGATGAAGCTCATGTTATACAGCATGTCAAATAGACTTGAATTTGCTTTATTGTGTGTGTGTGAATGTCTAACCATCCATCCATTTTCTGACACTTTATCCCAAGTGGGGTCGCGAGGGGTGCGGGTGCCTATCCCCGGGTTCCACCCTGGACAGGTCGCCAGTCCATTGCAGGGCAAAACAGAGACAAACAGGACAAATAACCATTCACACACATACACTCACACCTAACGAGAATATAGAGAAGCCAATTAACTTAACAATCATGTTTTTGGACTGTGGAGGGAAGCCGGAGTACCCGGAGAGAACCCACGCATGCTCAGGGAGAAAAACCAAACTCCATGCAGAAAGACCCTGGGCCAGGAATCGAACCCACAACCTTATTGCTGCTACCCACTGCATCATTGAGCAGTATGAATGTGTATAAAGTAATTTACTACCAGTGGTATGATTAAGTTCTTTGTTTGGAGATATGCACATACAGTACAGGTCCTTGTTTGTGTTTTTTAATGTCCAAAGCCAATTGTTGTAGTTGGGGACAGCATAAACCCTGGGTTAAGAAGATCCTTATTCTGGCTAGATGAGAGGCTGTTTATTAGAGACAAAAAAGAATGGGGGGAAAAAAGACTGAAGCCTCCTATTTCCTCTTCAACCCCTATCATAATTTTCCCGTCTCACTTTCCTTCTCCCTTTGCTTCTTCCCACTGTCTTCTTTCTTTCTTTTGCTGTCCTGTCCTCAGCTACCCATTCTCTCAACATTTACTACACCTTTTTTTATCATCTTTCCTTTCCTGGTGAAAGAAAGAAATTCTTGTCACAGGGCACTGGCAAATGCTTCCTTGTGACTTCCTTGTGAGTTTTGAGATTTCACTGGGTTTCAAGATGTTTTATGAAATTCTTTTTTCCACAAATGAAGCTTTCCATTTTCTAGGTAACATCAGCATATGGAGACTTGGGTTATCTTGACTTAGGTGTAGTAGTTTTATCGTGGACAAAGTTACATTATTTTAATGATAGAAAACTTTTAATGACCATCTTTGTATCCAGATATGTCCTCACACTCTTTGTGACTGCCATGGCAAATTGAAAAGTAAAATAATTCTATCTTCAGGCACTGTGCCGTTGCACACTAAACTAAACTTCTTATTATTATCCAAAGCCTTGCTTAAATGAAAAATTCACAGTGCCTCAAAGCCTTTTTATGAAGCTGCTGGAAACACTTGCATTGCTATCTGACATACCTTAGCTTGATTCAGATAGGCTTGTGCCTTTGCCTGTACTTCAGTCTGTAAAACCACCTCATTTTACTTTTAAAGCCTATTATGTTCCACATTTTCATGCCAATGCTCCTACATAAAATTCATCTCATCACACCTTGCTGTTAAAGTTCATTATAGGGTGAGTACTTTAGAACCATTTGAATGTAATGTTTAACTTGCTTGGGGGCTGTTACAAACAAGAAAATGTACCAATGATGCCAGAATGATTAAACTAGTTATTTGACTGGTAAGTGAGGTTGTGAATGATCCATGTTTTCTCCCTAAAGTTTTCCGATCTCTATTGGAAAGGTGTTGTTGTTACATAATACAGTACATGCAATGAGTTATGACAAGTTGAGTAAAGGCCAGAACACACCAAATACAATTTTGCGTCCGACCCGACAGAAAATCGTGCCGGGTGTGGTTGCAGCATTTAGCACAATAGAACACACCACATAGATTTTCTGCGCGGAGAGGATTGCATTGGTCTGACTAAGATCGACCCCAGGTCTATTTTAGTCAGACTATGCAGCAATTTTGCGGTAATTTCATAGGTCTAACAGGAAATGAGATGCAGTTACAAAGTAAAACACCTCCATTGGTGGAAAATAGAAAATAAAATCTGTTAAGCGCACTGGGAAAACA
>NW_015150617.1:1225678-1232713 GCF_000732505.1 Cyprinodon variegatus
GCTGAAGCCGCCATGTTCTTTAGACTGAACTGTCGCGCTTCTCGTTGCGTCACACCTCAACCCGCCTCAAAGCCAACGCTGATTGGACGTTCGTTTGGTAAACTGCTCAAAATTTTCTTTAACCGAAAGTAGCCAGACTGATCTGCGAGTGAAAGCTTGTGAGATCAGGATGGTCTCACGAGGCTAGTTCAGAAGGACAGAAAACAGATAAAGTAGTGATTCTCCTTGAGCCTCACAGAAACAACGATGGACAGAAAGCCCAGTTTTTTAATCTGCTCCAAAAAGAAAAACAAAACTTCAGGACAGAAAATAGATATAGTGAAATTGTGAACCTCTTTAAGCCTCACAAAATTCAAAACATGTGGCAGACAGAGCAGGTAAGATAAGTGTAAAACTTCAACAAACGTTAAGGATCTCTCTCTGAGAATCCCCTCTTTGCCTCAGTCAGGATATAAACGATCCCACTGTATGTGGGATCGTTGAGATGAGATGTAGCTCTCATTATGTTTTTATATAGGCACATAAAGATTCTATATCTGTTCTGGTTTGAGATGCTGCACAGACTCTTTAAGCAAAACCCGACTTAATTCGTTTTTAAAATTTATTATTTGTTTTTTATTTCTATATTTTTTATAACTTCTCTTAATCTGTCCAAGTCAAATGTGGGAAATTGTTTGAATTTGTGTGGCAGAAAGACAAAAGTGGAAAAAAAGATTTGCACAGATCTGTTCACTCTGCCTGTAGTCGGAGCTTCTCTATACACAGTTAGTGTAACAGAGCAAAGTGCTCTGTTAGAAACATAAGGAACAATCAGATCTCTGATGTAAGATGGAGCTTGGCCGTTAAAGGCTTTATATGTGAGAAGGAGGATTTTAAATTCTATTCTGGATTTAACAGGAAGCCAATGACGAGAAGCCCGGATAGCAGATATATGATCTGTCTTTAATTTTAATCAGAACTCTGGCTGCAGCATTTTGGATCAGCTGAAGGCTTTTAACTACAGTTTTTACACTATTGGGAAGTAATCATGTGCTCAGGTCGTAATGCAGCCACTGATCAGATTGTCTAAAGCTACAGTAGAGGTCCAATAACAAACAAAAGGGACCTACAGTACAGTATATGCATACATTTATGTTTGTCAACCTCCCACACAGTCATGTACACAAAGGGACAAACATTAAAATGCACAATTGGAGTCCTGTTTGTTTTTAAAGCAAATAACAAAAGATGGATGGAAAGATGTCAGATCTTAAGGTGCTAGGAATAAAGCCCTTAGAACATGTTTCAAGTACGTACATGATCCCTGCAAATAGCTGCTTTACTCACACAGTTGTCAGATGAAATGAGTACCTCCAGATGTGATCACCTTTGACAAATATTCACATTTGTCAAACAAGCTCACTCCCTTTGAAGTTTTGTTAAACAGACTTTCACAGGTTTGCTGCATACCGTTTGTCACGCTCAAGCAGACATTCATTTATTTGGTCATGCAGCATAAACACAAGTATACAAACACTCGGGAAGCATGGAGATGTGTTAAGACTTGGGTCAGATTTATTTCTAAAGACATTTAGTTCAAAGAAAAGACAAACAAAAGACAAATATCCATTTTTGAAGACATACCTACATTTGTATTTATTTAAATTTTGGGGAAAAATATTACTTTATTTATGCTGATCTTGGTTTGATCCGCCATGGCTTTAAGTTTGAAATGCCTTCTATTTTTCGATCGTATACCTCTCTCCCTTATTTGACCTCTCGTTACGTTCTTATAAGTATCAGAATTTATCTTAAATGTAAGGCAATTTGTAAAGACTGAAACCTTTTACATTTTTATCATAATTCATATACTGAATCATATTCAATAAATGTGAGTATTCTCATAAAGTTAAGTCATGTCAGAAGAAAAGTAGAATAATTTCACAAATTCTTTTTAAGCGTTTATCACTCTTAATTCTTATGATTTGCACCTACAACTAACAAAAAATTTCAAGATAAGAGGTATACATCAGAATATTAGAAACTATTCTGGATAAAGAAATGTGGGCTTAACAAAAAGTATGATTGATACCTCCTTAAATAAACATACTTTAATATATGACAGTTTTGTACTGTAAAATATTGTAGGTGAATGAAAGCTCTTTTCTACCCATATTGCTCTCATGCAGGTCAGTAAATGACTATTACTATTATTATGAATTCATGTCTGCAATCATTTCAAATAACTGTTTCCAGGAATACTGTAACTCTGGTTACGGACATAGACACAAAAGATGCACTTGAAGCATGTAAGCAATATTGTGTACTCATTTAGAAAGAGTGGCTAATGGCCTTACATCTGATGGTCCCAGTGGGTGATGGTTATTGTTCTGAATAGCCAATATTTCAAAGCCAATTGTCCTCTAATTTAATCAGATGAAAATGGTATCACGACATTGTCTGCAGCCCTCTATTGTAGAAGACTGAGAGGCAGGTTTATATTGAAAAGTGAATAAGTCAAAGAAATTAAATATGTACCAAAAACATTTTATCTAAAATGAATCTAGTCAGTTTACTGTAAATGCAAGTATTACATAATAACATTTTTACATCACTGTCTTAGAAATGTATTTGTAATTTTATTTTAAATCATTAAGATTCTCATCACTTAAGCCCAGTTTTTGTTTAAAGTTGAGGTAGAAGTGAAGATCATGATCAGTAAAATAAAGTTGGGTCACATGAATGTTTAATTCAGGCTCAGTGCAAATAAATCCTATTCCAGTAAGTCTGGCACTGTAACCCGAGCCAGATCCATCATTGAATGAGATTGTTTACATCATAACTTGTAAAGTCACAAGTTCAACCAAGAGTCACCTGTTTTCTCTTAGAGTTTCTCCTCTTGTCTAAAACTGTTATCATTCTGTTCGCACTAAGATATTTTTTATGAGCAGAAATGGATACCATATTATCAACCAGTAACAATCCTGAAAAAAGTGCACCTTTTAACAATCTGCTACCTACAAAGGTCCATTTGCTTAATAGCATAAAGATTATTTGCAATTGCACGTCAGGGAATGAAATGAGGTAAAAAGGTGATCGAATTCTCAAAGAAAGAAAGAGGTAACCTAGTTATTGCAAATGTTTGTGGAACACATAAAAAAATACGGTTTCAGACCAGTTTGTCAAAGTGCACACTCACCCCATGCCTCATTTTAGCCACTCTGTAAAATAATCCATTCCCAACACAGCCCCTAGTCACAGGTGGAGGACTTCCAGAATAATTACTTTCAGTGCTTAAATGCCCCCCCCCCCCCTCCTTTCTCTGCTCCTCTTTTTTCATCCTTGTGAAATTCATTTCAAACGTTCATTTTCATTTCACTTTGGCCCAGGAGAAAACACCTGCCGTGACTCCAACAGCTATGTTTTTCTTCCCCAGCACTCACTTTACTCTCTTCCTTCACTGGATACTTCACTTAGTTTACAGGTAATTACATCTTAGCGTTAACTTGATAGACTGTGAAGATGGCTGGATGGAAATGAGAAGAGGTTGCCAGGTGGTAAACACCCAATTTCTTCACAGCTTAGGAGCTATTTTATTTAGTCTGGTCACTTTAAATATCAAGTGGACACTTAATAGATGAAACAGCCTTTGCAAAAGCATGTTTGGAAATATTCATTGGTGTAGGTTACAGGCCTCGGTTTATGTACGCAAAATTTGTTCTGACCTTATAGATAAAATAGGGGGATTAAACTGTATGCTAATGATTATTAAAGGAAAAAAAAATGATATTCAGAAATATATATATATATATATATATATATATATATATATATATATATATATATATATATACATATATATATATATACATGTTCCTTGTTTATTTCACTTCCCCCTGGATTAATGAAGTATTTCTTAATTGAAAATTTTCTAAGCTGCATGGTGATTACAGTCCCAGAAACACTTGGAGTCCGTTTTAAATTATTTAGATTTCACCGCAGAACGGGAACAACACAGGCACCACAGATATTATAGCTTTTTTATTTTATTATTATTAATATTTTTTTTTTAAACAGAGAGTCATATTGGATATAAATATAAATATAAAAATACTCCTAAAACCCAAGATGCACACCTAAAAAAAGTTGAAAGAGTGTTTTTTTTTTTCTTTCTTTTCACCAGGTCTCTTGCTCTCAGGAACATGAGCAATCTTATACCCCTTTCCCACTGGTCGAAAAATCTGTTTGAACCAGGAAACAAATTGCTTTTAGCTGCAGTGGGAATGGCTCATTGAACTGCAAGCCGAGTCAAATGGCTTGGCAAGCAACCCGGGTTAAAATTGCATTCAAATGGCTCAATTCCAATCGGCATACAGTAGAAACCTCAGACCCGGGTCGATCCCCCAATTTATTTGATACCAGTGAGCGCAATGTACAGAATTCAAACCAACGCATCAGTCGCATCTGATCTAACATGCTAAAACAATTCTTACATGCTTATATTCAATAAACACGGCATAGCACTGGTAAGAGGGAATTGACAAGAGCAAAACAATACAGCAGACTTATTATGCCCTGGTTTCCTCCGATGTTGCTCTCCATTGTTTACTTTCCTAATTTCTGTCACAGTGGTGACATCATCACAATAACCCTACATGATGCCTTCACCAGACACACAGCAGTGGAGACACCCGACTTTTTTTGTAAATGGGAAGGGAGCCAAAAACAATGTACCGTATACGCGGCTCGACCTGTGTTAGAAAGAAAGTAAGAATATGATTTGATTTTAAACAGTAATTTAGCTTACAGGGAACAATTCTTAATATCAGTTTTCATACTACATGAACACAGAGTTAAATATTAGCAGTTTATAAACCATAGAGCACACATTATTGTTAAAGCACCCCTGAGAAAAAAAAAAGATAGATTATTCATCATTGAAAAAAAGAAACTCGGCTCTTACTCTATTCTTGACCATTAAAAGAAGTAATTTGTCAACCTTTTCCTCTGCCATTAGTTCTCATCCTATTCTGCTTATTTCAATGCAAAATTTTACCTGACCTACCAACAAATTTAGCAGTTTCCAGCACTAAAAATAATTGCCACTTTTGTCATGATCTTGCCTCGGAGAGCTGTTCTAATTGTTAATTTCTTTCACCTGCGTAGCTCTTCCCCTTTTACAATTGCCACTTGGCTTATCCACCTGCTCCTGCTTCTTTAGATATATGGCTCAGTCCCAGGTATCAGGACCAGATAATTGATTTTGATATCATTGCTGATGTTAGATCATTGCTCATTCTTTGATTCATGTTCTCGTTCTCAGGGGCCGGTGGTGAGAGAGGTTTTTAGTGTTTCATAGTGTCCCTGTTTTCCTGATCCTGTTCTATCTCTTATCCACTAAGCGTGCCCTGTTCTGTCTTGGCTCAGTGGAGAGAGCGAGTTTTGAGAATACCTTAGTGTTCCTGTTATCCTGACCTGTTCCGCCTCTCTTCAACTAAGCTTGCCTGTTCCCATCTCACCGTTCTGCCTGAGCTCTCTGTGCACTCCTGGAACCCTGGACCAGCTTGTTCCTGTTCTCATATGTATCCCTCACTGAGCTACAGAGTCCTGGATCTCTGAGCGTTTCTGTTGTGATCTGTTTCCCTGTTCTAGCTCGGACTCCTGCTTGTCCTCTGGGACTGCAGCATTAGGGAAACCATGCGTCGCCTGCAGCATGTATTGGGCAGCCCTCCGGCTGGATCCTACCGTGTTCTATGGAGGTGGACTGAACTGTAAAACCAGGTAAATCACTCACATAGATAATCCTCCGTCAGATTATCATGATCACTTACCAGTGTTTTTCTCCACCAGAGTATCCAGTGATGGGCGATGCCCAGCCACTGCTCTATTTATGCATTTCAAAATAAACATGTTGAATTAACCCTCTGTCTGTCTCGCCTGGATACTGGGTCCTTCTGTCCTGCTTCATGACCACTTTAGACCAAACAACTCCAAATTTTCTGGAAAATGTTTTCAAACATATAGAATAATGGAAGAAGTTGTTTACATTCAAGAACCATGAAAAGTAGTTTATATTTCTTGACAAAAGGGACAAAGTTCAATTGCATTTTTCCTAACTTTGAACACAAAACTATTTACATGCAATGCCCACATGTAAGATCCTCCATTGTAAGTCCGCTATGCTATTACTTAGGGGAGGTTTGTAGAAGACCCTCCATATAGGCTTCTGACTATCTTTAACGCTTAACCTATCTCTCTAAACCGTATCAGTCCTTCCACTCAACAGCCTTTTATTTAGCACTTGAAAAAACAATTTATAAAGTAATTTTCCAGTCTGAATACAAACACCTACGTACTTATTGGTATGCAATAAAGGACCCATTGCTCCTGTAGAGTCTATGTTAAAACCCATTTCTGGAAATGGATCTCTAGCATAAAGAAATTATTTTACATTAAAATAATCCACCATCTGATTGTCTTCTAAGGTTAAACTTTCAAAACAGAAACCTACGACAGTCTGCATGGTGCTACTTGATTTTAGCCCAATCAAAGATTGCTGCTGCTGTGTTTTGAGGTGTTTGTTTAGCCACCTCAACAATTTCTCTCAATGTCAGAACAGTTTTTATCGATCCGTCCTGTATATCTAACCATGCTCCGAAAAATAAAGGTTCTTCTAAAAGCAAAAGCAAAGCCATCACTTCCATTCTTTTCCATTTAAAAATGGTCCAAGCTTTAAACAGACCTTTATAAAACATTTGCAAGTCATTAGAAGAAATCGGTTTACAATTGAATAAAAACAAAAAAATATATATTCAAGCCAAAACCTTCCACTCTTAATAAAATTCTTGTTACTGGTTTTCAGAAAACATCTCCCTACCTTCCCATCAGGTATTTCTCAATAAACTGTAAAAAGCTGCAGTTCGGCTCTTAGGACAAACCAGTCCTTGTTCACCTTCTTCTTTAGGCAAGAAAAGCAGTCTTTTTATCCCCAAACAACTTTTACATACAAAATTAAATTATTGGGAGTAGATCAGAAGGGGGTTCCAAAAATGATCA
>NW_015150617.1:1233935-1237592 GCF_000732505.1 Cyprinodon variegatus
AAAGAAAGAAAGAAAGAAAATTGCATTTCAAGATACATTTTAAATTCATCCCTTTAAAATTTCAGCAGGATGATAAAAGACATTTCAATTTGTAAAGAGAAACAGATGAAATACTTCAGTTGGAAACAGGAGTAAATCTTAAAAGTAAAATCATCTAGTCTTTGGCGGTCCAACAAAAAGAAAGCTCACATCTCAAACCCTAATGAGTTACATCTGAACTGCTTCACAAATGTATAGTTTGGGGTTACATTTCAAGCAATGTATTCCATTAAAATAGTCATTAGTGGGTGAAAAATGTGTAAGGTTTCACAATAGTCATATTTTGATGTGCTTGATTAACACTGGGTCATTCCAAAAAGGTTCGAATTGAAAAAGATACCTGGATGGGAAGCAAAAAGGCTTCAAATCTTGGAAACAAAGTCCAGTGGATAGTTTTTTTGTTTGTTTTTTTTTTTTTACTTTTTTGGAATTACTATGACATGGATGACTGAGAATCTTCACAGAGGGTATTCTTTTTAGTTTTTTGTTTTGTTTTGTTTTTAACAAAATCCTTTATGTAACAGAAATATGATATGTTATTTCAAACTCTAAATAAAATACAAACAAAAAGAGAAATTGATTGGTCAATGGACTAACACCATAAATATGGAACAAAGATTGCATCCTTTGGGCTTTGTGGGAAGACCAATAAAATTATATTATTGTGGAAAAGATAAAAAATTACAATGTTATGCAAAGCGTTAAAGAAGTTCACATGGTCTGACCTTGTTCTTACTGTTGCTCCAACATTTCCATACATTTAGACCTGCCACAGTATGGGATCCCTGTTCTGATGGCAGACGAAAGGGCAAGTCCAGTCAGTCTCCCACAGCCGAGGAAGGACAAAGGCTAGTCATAATAAGTCAAGGCTGATCCTTGGACCCTGGGCCCCAGCAAAAAGGAAGACAAAGCGCTGAGTTCTCCACACAAAGCCCAGTTATTACAGCTGGGAAACCTCTCATTGCCACACTGTCACTCAAAGTCAGACCTTATAGAAGATCAGGCTGGGCTATTTTTTTTTATTTAATTTGAGGAAATCAAAGGCATTTTCTTCTTCACTCTCTCCAAACCTACTTCTCAAGCACTCTTTACCTCATTCCCTTTTTTAACTTTCTCATTACTTCCACTTGCTCCTGACTCTCCAATTACAGGCTAGTCTTTCATCTCTGCGGCCAAGGAATGGAGTGATAGGATCAGGAGGAAGACCGAAGAAAGAGGCTTTGTGGCCCTTTAGCTCCCCCCATTGATACCTCACCCTGCCCTTCTAATAACCCCAGGGCCATTTGGGTTACTCCAAAACTCTGACATATGCAAGCTTGGCTCTGTAAAGATATAGCACATGGCCATAAACTGTAAGATATCTCATTATGAAGGCATTCCTACTATACCTAACAACTCCAGGTATTGAGATTGCTGAGGATGACAATTTCCTTTACTTTAAATGGTTTTTGCAAAGAGCATGGTGTTTTATTGCACAGATATGAAAAAATATTCTTAAAAATAATTTGAATAATGATTGCTGTGAACTGTTATGTATATTCTATGTTGGAGGAGAATGGGGTATAATATATTGTTTGTATGGAAAGTTGTTTAAAATAATGTTAGATTTTATTTGAGCAAATAAGTCATGAATCTATAGAGTGGTATATCGTATGTATATCAAAAGTCATAATGCATGGATAATGTTTCCAATAATATTTTTTTTTTTCTCCAGGTTTTAAAAGACTAGGTTTTTGGCTAGTGTCTTTATTCTAACCAAGAGAATTAAGGCATGCACATATCGATGTATGCATAGTTCACTTCAAGTTCAAAAAGTTCAAAAATATGCATCTAGTGTGGGCTGCTACAGATATGAACAGCTTTTATATGCTGCAGTCAAACAACACCTATCGATTTAACCCTTTAGAATGGGAGATATCCAAAATACAAGATTACACCTTATGTATAAAATCACTGCTGCATGACTGTATATGATCGTGACAGTATAATCTGACTCGATTGTCTCTATAAAGTGCCTTGAAATGACATGGTTTGTGAATTGCTGCTTTATAAATAAACTGGCTTAAAGTGAATTGATGTGTGTGCAACATAGCTTGCTCTGCTGGTTATTTCTGAACAGCTGTGAAAAATACTTCTGTTTTATGAGAAAAGACAACAACAGATTGATGCGTGATAAATACTAATATGTGCTAGTCAAAAGATAAATAATAAACAGATGTTATTATTTGGATGCAAGTATTACTATCAATTTTTCAAAAAGACTGCACTGCAAAAACGATCTAAAAAAATTATTAAAAATATATTAAATTAAGTGTATTTACCCTTAATTTGAGCAGGTAAATAAGATGATTTTCCAATGGAATTAGTATTTTCACCTTTTAAAGAAGATAATTATATAATATGCACCTGTAATAAGACAGTATAATTTTTTTTGTCTTATTTTAAATGTAAATTGTCTTGTTAAATTGGCAAAGTGTCTCACTTACCTCCTTAATTCAAGAAAAAATGCACTTATTTTAAGAAAGAATACATTTTTTTGCAGTGTGTTAAAAAAAATATACCTTGAGACAGCCAAATTACTATACAGTGTAGTCAAGCTTGATCATGTTTTATAGTAGTGGCCATGTTCCTCTTCTCCTTCCCCTCCCACCTTCTGGACCGTAGTGTTGCTCTCTTCCAGCCTGTTTTTCTCTAGTGCATGGAGCTGCTACTGGCAAGATAAGACTGGTCTGCCCGAGTTGGGGCTTAGCATAATCCTTCTTCCTTCCCCAAGAAAAAAAAAAAAAAAAAAATTCTCTAGCCCATCAGCACACAGTTGAAGAAGAGAGGATGAAGTGATGGAGAAAGAGACAGTCATGGGGTTGGGTGTTGTAAAGGGTAAGAGGGCTGGGAGGAAATCAAAGGAAGTGGAACAGGGAGTATAGTAAGACTGCTGCCAAGTATTAGCAAAAATTCACCAGGCATGGAAATTATACAAAGGAATGTGTGCAGCAGCAGTGGCATTGGAGAAAAGAGGAGGAACAGTTCTGCATTCCCGATGATCAGAGGGTGAGCTAATCCTTTGACAAGGGGGTCTGGAGAAACCCAATCCCAATGCCCAAAGGCCTGACATGCCTAAAACTGGCATCCCAACTCCAGTGGCAGATTTTATACAATGTGTTTTTTTAGCTGGTGCCATTTAGTGCCACTGAATACATTAGAAAGAGCATAAAAGTTAGAAAATGGGTTACAGACATTAGGATTCTCCACATCCACGAAGAAACATATATTGCTTGAACAAATAATCAGGCAAAGTCTCCATCTACTTGATTAATGTACAAGGAGATACAAAAAAAAACACTATAGTGCTACCTTGGCGGTATTTTGTTACATATCCACCACAGCTAACGGTTTCAGATTACATTTTATCATAGAACAAAAATAACCTGAGTAAACAATGGGGCAGTTTTTAAATTGTGATCTGATGTATTATCTGTTAATGAAGATATTTAGCCTTTTTTAAACAATCTTTGATGCATCTAAACTTTATATGTGTCACGTCTTGGCTGTAGTTAAGAGGACCCAAAATGCAGAGGCAGAGAGGCTGAGGTGAATTCTTGTAGTTTTAATGAAAAAAAC
>NW_015150617.1:1238477-1241480 GCF_000732505.1 Cyprinodon variegatus
CACACACACACAAGAGGGCAACAAAAGACAACAGAAAAACATGAGAACAAATAAATCTAGAAATTCCAACAAAAAAGGAATTAAACCAATAAAACTAGGAAACATAGAGCAAAGTAAAGCACAATATAACCAAAACCATGATAAAATGACAACTTTTCTTTAACTTTAAACATGTTTTTATTGTCAGAAAAACATTTATTTGATATCCTAAAGCATTAAAGTCATACAAAATCTAGATAACTCTAAATATTGAAAGAGATAAAATATATGTTCTTCTAAATGAAGTTTAAATGCTTTTATGGGACAGGTGAATGATTTGGAGCATGATGAAAAGTAAAACTTTTATCCTACTTGAGGCTCTAGTGAGGTGCATGAAGACCAAGAAAGGAAAGCAAAATAGACTTTTTAGTCAAGTAGCTGAGAATATCCAAAGTAAGCAAAAAACACTGACATAACACCGGTGCGGTGACTAACAACACAGTGGATAGGATACATTACTCTGGTGTTCTTTTTGAGTAAGAGCAGAATTTTAAATTGGGTGTTATTTTAACCTTTTACTCTTTTGTATAACTTAGTTGAAAAAACCATTCCAAGAGTTGGGTAAAATAAAGTGCATGTGACCTGTGAAGCTGGATGTTACATTTCCTGTAATATTCTGTCAAATAATTTTCATCAGGAAATTAACATTGTTATTGATGTGGAATGATGGCAACAAAGAGGTATTTAGATAAAACATTTTAACAGTAGCAAAAAATATCACGTTGCACGCTGGCAGTGCAAAACTCTACCTGCAGCAACATCACTTTTCTACTTTATGTATAATGGTTCTGTTCTATAGATATAAGATGGAGTTTGAAAAATGTTGTCACGGTCTCACTGACCTGATAATGTTGTGATGACTGACAGCTATTTGGAATTTTTTGACGTTTTTAGCTGCTTTTCTACTCTTGCTTCAAGACTCAATGGGTCCTTTGTTATGAAACTCAAGACAAGCATAAGGCTCTCGTTAGAAGTTAAGGAGAGCAGAAAAGCAAGATTCTATCATCTTTTGTTTTGACACTTCAGAAAGGATTTCATTTTTTTTTTCATTCATAGCAGAAAATCCCATTATGTCAAAGAAAAAAAATGGGGGTTACTCTGTTCAGTAGAAATGCTTTGGTTCTTTTGAGAGTAGCTACTGAGAAATAAGGAAACAAAAAATTATCTGACTAGCTTTAAAGTACGGATATCTTAATTATTCTATGTAATAAATCCCTTAAAAACTTAATACAAAAAAAGATTGTAAGTAATTAATAAACATCAGTTTTGATTGAGGTTGTTTAAATCTAAACAAGTTCTAATGTCAGAGGTCTTAAGCTAATATATATTTGCTATGAAAAATAACTTGGACAGTTTTATTTTTTCAATGAGCGTCTCCAGAGAATTGGGACCATTTACTATTTATAACAATGTCTTTTTATTTTATTTTATTTTTTTTATATAACATCGCACAGTACTAACACTTCTGAATTTTACTCATCAACTTATGTTTTTTTCCAGCAAGTGTTCTGGGACTTCTACCTGCAACTCCCCCAGAACCCCATCTCAAGATTTCCAACGTTGACAGCTTGTAACCTACAGTATTTGTTGTAAAAAAAAAAAAAAAAAATCAATAAATTAAAGCTGTTGCTTTGATGCAAAATGCTTGCCATACATTCATGTGGCTGATGAGTGAGAAAAAAATAAGAAAAAGGATTTCAGTTTTAATTTTCTATGTGGCTTCAAAATGACTCAAATGAAATGGAGCAGAGTTGATTGATAGTATCAGCATTCTGAACACTCTTCCACTTCCCACAAACAAAGGCGTGACTCCCTTGGGAGCCCTAAGCAGAAATACAGTGTTGTGCCCCCCACTTGGTAATCATAAATAACACAATATTTTAGTTTATTTTTTCTCTTTTTTTTCCAAACAGCTGTAATAAATAAAATAAGAAATTTTAATCTTGAAAAAACATAAAACAAATTTTTAACCAACAAAGGTACATGTATTTTCATACAAGACAATCGAGTTTTATGAGGAAACAAAGTACAATAAAGATAATGCAATATTGGTTAGTGAAATACAGACCCAGGACACACCCTATAAAGAGCTGTTAGAATAAAGACCTCTTATAACAATGGGATACAGCCTTATATTTGAATCACTTGTAATCCGCATTTATCCCATTATGCCTGCTTTCTATGTTTCATTTGCATGGGATAACCAAAGCCTGAGATTTAGCGGAAATTTATGTTGGATCATTTCTCATGCCTTTGTGTATTTTGTATTTATCATTTTTAACGTTATTCTATTTATCTAAGAAAAATAATAATAAAAATGAACACTGCTCAGTTGTGTATAACTGCTTGTGAAATTGTGCTTTGCTATGGTGAATAATGCTTTTGCTATTGTTTTTTGGTTTGCTTTTTTGTCAACACCAAGAACAAAAAACAAATCTGATTATTTTAAGAAGCTGTAAAAACAACAGAAGCAGAAAACAAAAAAGAAAAAAAAAATCAAACTAGAGCAAGATGAGGTCTGAAATGTATTTTAGCATCTGCATTACTTGCACTTAAAAAAAAAAAATGCCTCTTGACATTGCATTACTTCTAATAATATTTTACTATAGACAGAACAAATTGCATTTTTTTTTTTTTTACATTTCTGTTGCCAAGCAGTTTTGTTAAAGTTTTATCTGTAAGATACAGTATGAAGAGTAACAAGTGTAACAGTACAATAAATAAATAGCTTTAAATATCTTGATATCACTGTAAAAGGAGGAAATACAAAAAAAATGTACTTATAGCAAACTGAGTTAGCAACTTAAAGCATCCCTATCCATAGTTTGGTCTGGAATATATATATATATATATCATTAAACAGACTTTGTTTTGGTCTAAAGTGTTGGGGTTGCCAGGAAATTTTACCAAATCAAAGTTTGCCCCACCCACTTTGTAACAGCGACTGTCACTTTTTAGAGACCA
>NW_015150617.1:1242571-1295641 GCF_000732505.1 Cyprinodon variegatus
AATAAAAGCTGGTAGTAATGCAAATAAAATAGTTGGTCCACAAACTTCAACATGTAATAATCAGTTAAAAGTTTAACTTCAACAGTCTTTTTTAATTTGACTTAAGAGAACTCAGACTTTAGGAACTATTACAATCTTTTGGAAGTTTTTACTAGATAAGCAGGACATAGGAACAAAATGCTGCTTCTTCATATTTGGTTCTAGTTCTGGGTGTACAGAGTAGGCTAAGTGGTCTGGGAGGTTCATACTCTGACAACAAATCTGTTATTTATTAAGGTGCTGATCCATTCAGTGATTTATAGACTAACAGAAGGATTTTAAAGAGTCAATGAAAGAACTTCAGAACTGGGCTGATGTGCTCTACTCTGTTAGTTCTTATAAAAACACAGTTGCAGCTATGTGATGTACTTTTTAGGCAGACCTATGAACAAACTTTTGCAGTGATGAAATCTACTAAATATAAATGCATTTATAGTTTTTTTTATATCATACTTTAATATAACTTGTTTAATCCTGGAGATGTTTTTAGGTTATAAAGGGCTGACTTAGTAACTGCCTTTATGTGCCTCTTAATGTTCAGGTCTTACACACCAAGATTTCGGCCATTAGTAGTGGTTTCTAGCTGTAGTAACTGAAGCTGGGAGCTTACTCTCGATCTCTCCTCCTTTGGTCTGAAGATTATTACCTCAATTATGTTTTTTATACAATGGGACAAAATTATGGCTCATCCACTTTTTGCAGGCACTCTTTTTTATTTTTTTCATTGATCATTTATTACGAACACTTAATAAAAAGCAAATATAAGTAAATTAATAAAGTCATACAAAACAAAACAAAAAAAGAAGAAAAAGAAAAAAAAACATATGTACATCCCATCATGTTCGAAAAGGTTTGTAGTAATCTGGTAACATTGTGATGTAATGCTGTGTGTCGTCTGCATAGTTATGGTAGCTGATCTTGTTGTTTGCTACAATTTGAGCTAAATTGGGCATGTGTATGTTAAATAGGAGGGTCCCCAGAGTGGAGCCTTGAGGAACTCCACATGTGATTTTTCTGGCCTCTGACATGAAGGTCCCTACTAACACATTAAATGTCCCTGTCCTTCAAGTAGGATTTTAAACAATCAAGTACTATACCAGAAAGGCTAACCCAGTTTTACAGGCACTCTCATGAGATCAAGTGATCAACAGTGTCAGAAGCTGCACTGAGGTCCGCTTATACTACCATTCCACAATCTGAATTTATACGGATGTCATTTAACACCTTGGTCAGTGCAGTCTGTATATTGTAGTTAGATCAGAAACCTGATTGAAAGACATCAAAGAATTCATCCTCCTAGAGACAAGCTTGACTTTACAGCAATTGAATCAGTGATGGTGGGTAGAGGTTGGGGCAGAATGCTTTTGAGTTTTCATGTTGAGGGGACACATTCAACCAAAGTGTTGGGCTGGATATCGAAGATGGCACCGTGGTGGGCCTGTGGGGGCCCACTTCAAGAGAAGTTTTTCCCATATTAACAACATGAGGCTTGAAGTTAATAAAAGTAGATTTCAGAAGAAACTGTTAAATCTTGTTAACATCTTATGTTAACAAATTAATAGATCAATCGGTCAATTAAAATTATTTGAATTAAATTAAATTAATTTGTATTGAAATGAAGCCCTGATGCAAATTCATTCTGGAGGGCTCTCACCTGCAATGTGAAATCAAGGAACTATGGAGTAACTTTGGTGCTTTCGACCTGAGTGCGCAGTCGACACTCGAAGGCTGCAGTGAGACGGATGTGCAGCATTTAAACTCATACACCCTTTGCTCAAAACCCGTCTGACGCTCCCTCAACTCTAAAAAAACACGCACTTGACAACACTGCCATGATTGGGGTGAAAGAAATCCTGGGGCTTGAAATCCTGAGGCTTTTAATGTAAACATATCCATACTGAGCATGGTGGTCTTATTTCAAATGCGATACAAATTTAAGTATTTTAGAAGAATTACTTCCTTTTCGTTTGTTATTTAATTTTGTTATATTTCTAAAAGTTTTTCTAGCACCAGTGAGGAATCCACTTTGATGTGGGTATCATGAGATCTGAAGGAACTTATCTTCACCTTTTTTAAAATCTTTTATTCTCCTCTTCGATACAAACAATGACTCATCTCCAAATGCTGGGCATATTGCCAAACTAAACATATTCTGTAAAATAGGATGTGCTATACTAGACTGGCGGCATGGTACTAAGAAACTTTGGCTTCTGTACTGGGTGTGGAAGTGATCAAAACATAACACTGCTTTTATGCTCTATAATTACAATATCTAAATGTTGTTGAGGCAACACTCAGCTTGCAAGAAAACAGGTTCAGAAGGATAATTAAAGTGTCATCATTGCTCATTCGTCTTCTTTAAGGTTCTTTGTCACATATGATTGAAATACTTTTCCAGGTAAGTTCAAAGGAAAACTTCTGAAGCCCACTCTTTAGTTGTTATTTCTGATAATATGCTGATGAAGATTCTCAGTCATCCAGGTCATAGTCATTCCGTAAAAATTTAAAAGATATCCACTGGACTTGGTTTCCAAGATTTGAAGACGTTTCGCCACCTCTCCAGGAGAATTGAGAAAGCTTCCTGGAGAGGTGGTGAAACGTCTTCAAATCTTGGAAACCAAGTCCAGAGGATATTTTTTGAATTTTTACGGTATTTCTAATAATGTTTGTGTGAAGTTAGAGTTAAATCTATTAGAAACAACGTTAACTCTTGTATTTTCCAACTACAAGTTGTAATCTACCAGTACAAAGTAAGTATAGAAATTTCTACAAAATCAAATGTTTAAATATAGAGGCACTGGAATTGAAAGATCATTGAAATAATACCCTGCCATATTTGCATATTTGTATTTATTAATTTATAAAAGCCTGGGAAATAATAACTTTGTAACGTTGTTTTTTATATTGCTCAATGTGGAGACAACAATAAAGTGAATTAAACCAAAAAGTAATTAAAGTATTTAGTATTTTATAAAACATCAAACAAGCTATACAGTGAAATGCCAAATGCAATTTGTGTCACAAACTTAAGTCATAGAAATGCCCGGATCATGATGGATTTCTTGCTTAATATAGCTTAGAGGTTATACTGTATATACTTTAGCATTTTCCTATGAATGTTAGCTCTGAAATATATTCATAAAGCAATGTACTAAAAAAGGTAATGTAATTCTTTTTACTTGTCAATCTTCTTGTATCTAGATTTGTCCATAACGCCTGAAAGTTCATAAACCTCTCTACCTCAATTCACTACCACCTGTGCTACAAAAAATGATCTTTAGTGATGATGTAATGAACATTAACATTTTTAAAAACCACCTGTAGATGGAGATCTTAACCCTCCATGATTCTCCAGGGTTGCCCTCTATCCAAACATGATATTCTTTTAAAATAAAAAATGGCAGTTTTCAACAGCCGCTTTAGCTTTCTTGGAACTCAAAGGTTGCAGGTTTTGCCAGACAAATATAGTGATTGTTTCTCTGATGAGGAACTGAAAAAAAATGTGCTGAGTGCTTTAAGCTGAGGCCAGAGCGCTGGATCTTTTTATGTCACAATCACTCACCAACATTTCTAAAATCACACAGATAAAAAAAAATAGGGTCTTGGCTCTGATGTTCTTGAATTCTTCTGCTTAAGAAGGCTGCACATTGAAGTAGCTCTGCTAGCTTAAGTCTGAAGTTAATTTTTAAAAGAACTGTGGCTTCCTTGTGTGTGGATAAGGGTTTTTTTCCTGATATTTTTGGATGTGGTGAGGAATGCTGTGAAACCGGAAAATAAATCTTTCCAATATTAATTTCCTTTCTCGACTCTTACAACATAGCAACTGCACATTTTGATTTGTGACATCTAGGAGCATCTCATTAACATCTGTCATGTTGAAATAATACTTAAAATACTTCTGCAAGCACCAGCTCAGGTGAAAAGGAGGCACTGAGGATGCAGAGCAGGAACAAGGGGAAGAGAGAGGAGCAGGAAATTCAAGCAGTCTCTTCCATCAATCCTGGGCAATGAGAGATTTTTAGGATACAAGTTTGAAGAACTCCAAGACTAGCAAGGAAGTGTCTGCATACAGCTTAAAGTGATAGCATAAAAGCTAATGGGAGACAAAAAATATATTAATCTTATATTTCTTCTAAAATCTTTTATTTTGTTTATTTCTCAAAGAGGCATATTACACACAGTTAAAATGCTAAAAAAATAGCGCATATAAGATGGATCTGCTCTGCTTAATGCACAATAACTGCGTCTTTCCACCAAGAAGTTTCTTGTTAAAGTGAAGTTTTAAAAAGCTTTACAAAGTCACAGGTTACCATGTAGAAGAATTTTTCATAAAGTGTAGAACATGATGGACAGCATTGAAAATCCTCTTCATCAGATTGTTAAAGTGCCTTGAGTGAGAGGCTTCTCCAGATCCAGTGCAGGATTGAAGATCCTTCCTGCCTACAGCTATCAGGTCCTATAACATCTTGTTGAACAGCCCATCAATTACTCCAACACTTAATTAAATATTTTTGAATTGAATTTAACTATTAATTTATCTCTACTTTGCTTTTTATAAAGTAATGATTACATATAAAGCTCTTTTTTGGACACTCAAACATGCTTTACAAAAACATTAAAGAAAAAATAATTACAGTCTGTTTTGAGATGAGATTTCATGAGTCTGAGTTCCTGGCGTTCTGTGGCAGATAGTTGAAAGAAGTGGCCTAAGGTCTGTTGTTTGGTGCAGGTTGGGGATGGGAGAAGGTTGGAGAGTGTAGAGTAGAGGGAGCAGGGGTCAGCCGCATACAGTATGCAGGGGTCATAAAATGAAGGGACTTCTGGGTGAGGAGAAGAAGCTTGTACAGGTTGCTGCTGTATTTGACAGGGAGACAATGAATCTGTTGGAGGACAGGGGTGATATAATATCTAGACCGAGTGAGGTTGAGTAAGAGAGGCAGCAGAGTTTTTGTAGATGTTGTAATTTTTTGGAGATGAGTGGAGGGAAGACCATAGTCCAGCAATTAAAGGTGTGCATTTTGTCCACACAGCAGATATTATGTTTAATATTAAGTTTTCCAACTTTCTCATGCTGCCTTAATTATAGTTTTAGCTGAAGGCTTAATGAAAAAAATATGGATGACATGTTTTTTAATTCCCCTCACTAGACTGTGAATATGCATTGCTTCTGCTGGGAATAACTTTTAGGTATGATTAGAACTCATACCTAGAAGTATTCTGAGCCTGTAAATCCAAGGAAATTTGTTTCCCTTCCTTTGTCCTTGCTCACCATTAGTTTTTTTCTACTCTCATTGTACTAATCAGCATCAGTAAAGAGTTAAGATCTTTTATCACAAGTGTGGTGTAATTCATTTAATTATAGAACAGTTGCAGAGAATTCTCAATGATATAAGAGAAAAGAAATCTAAGATCACAGAGCGTAAAGATGGAAACTGTAGGACTCA
The DNA here is from genome assembly GCF_000732505.1 of Cyprinodon variegatus. Classification (NCBI taxonomy): domain Eukaryota; kingdom Metazoa; phylum Chordata; class Actinopteri; order Cyprinodontiformes; family Cyprinodontidae; genus Cyprinodon; species Cyprinodon variegatus. The sequence continues at coordinate 1,248,055 of NW_015150617.1, forward strand.
TATATCCGATGATTCTAAAATAATAAAAAAGCCTACATCATGCTTTTTTAAGCATTCCAAAGTCAGTTATTGGCATTTTTTACTACCGATTATTCAAGAAATATTAGTTGTTTTGTGGGTCCATTTTGTAACCCATAAGAAAGAAATTTCCTTCACTGCTTTGCTACCCCTCCATGTGTCATGCCATGACATTGCCCAATAGCTGGTGCAGCATGCTATACCTATTTTAATGATTATCCCCTTCTTAAGGAAGGCTAAATAAAATCAGAGGCCTCTGGCAGGTAAAAAATAAATCTTCATGACTTAGACAAAAGACCAGTTGTTGTCAGTTTTCAGATTAGGTGTTAGAAGAATAATTTCATTCAACTTTGAGCAGAAATGATTATGCTCTGCCTAACATCAACACACTCAATCAGAGAAAGTTAGAATGTTGTTTACTGGTGAGATGCAGTGTTGTGTAATTAAGGTAGGTGCTTCCTTGAGGGGGCGGGTAATCACTTTCATACACAGGATTGCAATGACCATTTGTTTTTTGTATTTGTATTTTAGGGTAGTGAAGGAGTTCTCCTCAGAGTGCAAATTTTGGGGGGAAGACTCAGACATCCATGAACCAAGCTAAATAACATTAGAAAAATTACTTTGATGAAGAAATATCATAATAAAAGTAAAAAATTATATGTATATTATATAAGTTAAAAAGGGAAAAAGGTTAACCTTGATAAAGGCCATTTAAAACATATATCAAAGGCTTAAGATAAATTACCAGCCTTACATTATGTTTTAAAAATTTGTGCATTTATTAATTTATTGTGCACTGTGATGGCTATTCAGGCATGCTACATATGGTAAATGGTTGACTACATTTCCAAGGACAATTTGCACTACAAAAGGGATATTTTAAAGCAATATCCTACATGATTAATTTTATTGAATCAAGATGAAACCCAACAAGGTCAACCCAGCATTGAAGAAGGTAGGTGACATCAACACATGACACATGGAATGTTTGTTTGCATGTCTTTGGTAATTTGAGGTGTTGAGATGAAGGCAGGTGTATGTCTAAACTGCATTAAAGATGGGGTTATTGCTGAGGTGTGCGACCCCACTGCTTGCTCTCAGCAGAGTCTCACAAATCCAAAGCTGTTAGTGTCTCTAGCGTATTGAAATTTAGATGCAGGATGGGGACATGTATAGAATTATTTGTTAACCTAACCCCAGATCAAAGAAGATAACTTTACCATATGGAGACCAGTTGAATGTCCCCATATGTAATTTTTAAATCCCCACAATTTAGGATATTTTATTAAACACTACCCCCATATCATAGGTATAACAAGAACACACACACAAACAAATGTAGTAACTGTTTCTTTATTTACACTTAAACAAACAAACAAACAAAAAAAAACATTTGCTAAATCAAACTGCTTGGGGCTATTCCTTAACCCAAAAGGAACATGCAAGCTAATGCATGACCATTTCTCAATGTTCAGGCTAAAAATGCTTTCAGAACTGCTTCAGCATGCATATTTTTCAAGGTTAAAAAGTTATCAAGGATGAGATGGGCTCTTGTGTGTGAATGAATCTCCATATCATGAAAAGAAAATCAATAGCTGTAGCAGCAGATGAAGTTAAATGCACTAAGCGCACCTAATTCTTTTCAATAGACTGTCTGGTATATTTTAGAGTTGTGTTGATCACTGCAGACAGTGTCATGATTGACTCATCCTTTGAGTCTCAATCATTTAGAACAAATGACAGATAAAGCTTGTTTTTTGTTTGGCATGGGCACACTTTTCTATTCTCTTAGGAGCATCTACACTCAAATATTTAGCCTGCTCATTAAAAAAGATATACAGCTTCATAGAGCACATTGACTAAAACTACCTACAAATATAATATTATTGAAATAAAAAATTATCAATAAGTTCATGGGGACCTAAATATATAATGTAAACATGCAGTCTTTTGCAGTGTAATGCCACCTGTTCAGATTCCATCACATTAATTCTAATCCTGTAATTTTACTGAAGGATTTTAGACAACGCAAGATTCTAGGTAGGTGGCACAACACAAGATTCTAGCAACGGTGAACACCTTGAATAGTTGATGACTGCAGTTTACACACTCCCATTGGAGTGGCAGTGTGTATAACAAGGAGAAATTGGACTGGGAGAATGCACGGCATGCACACAAAATCCCTATACGGCAGATGTAAAAAATAAAAATAAAAATCTGAATGTTTATGTCCACTCTGCCAGACATGCTACCTTTTATAATAATAGCAGATTCTTTACTTGTTACTGTCTATGCTAGGTTTTCAGCTAAGAAGTTCTTCGAATAGGGATGCAGTTCTTCTTATCAGCAAAAATGGAAACCATGTGGAATGCAGTGTCCAGCTGGATCGGTGGGTCTTTCTGTCCAGATTAGTGGTCATCAATGCTAGAGGAAGAAAAGGGGGTTCTGGTTAGGTTTGTTCTAAGGTTTGTGGGTAGAAATGAATGGAATCCAATTAAAAGGCCCCGTCAAGATAGAGAGACATATTTGTGTGTGCGTGCGTGTGTGTGTGTGCATGTGTGTGTACCTGTCTAGCATTAACTAGCCAGATTAAGGACTACAGTACTTTCCCACTTTCACCATCAAATTGAGGACCAGCTGTTGCAAAGTTAGGACATTTTGCCGGTCCTCACATGCTATTTTGCCAATGGTTAGGTTTAGGGCTAAGGTGTCAATTGGTTAGGATTAGGGTTAGCGTGAGGTATGCATTGGTAGTGGTTAGGTTTAGGGTTAGTTTTAGGGTTAGAGCATAGAAAAGGTTGAATATGACTGAAAATCAATAGTGTCAATGGGAGTCAAGACATGGTCCTCAACACGATGGCAGAACAAGTATGTGTGTGTGCACTTATATTACCTATTTAGGAACCTTCTATAGACCAAGAGGCCTTATTGTGGCTGGTTTTAATGTGACGCATTTTAGCCTTAGACAGTTTAGAGGTATGGTGTGAATTAGGTTATGAATATACTGATAATTGTTAGGGTTAGGGTAAATGTTACGGATAGGCATAACTGCAGAAACCAAAACAAATTTAGGTCAATGTAAAGTCTTAATATGGATAGAAATACAAACTTGTGTGTTGAATTGTGTGTGAACACGCACGCATAACATCATACATTGTGGGGAGTTTTCCAGGTGTAAGGATGCATGTAGGCCTGTCAAGAGCACTTAGTGTGGAGTTGCCAAGGTGAGGGAGATTCTGACCCTGTCCACCTGTCTCTAACACCCACCTCAGACCTCTGTCTGCCTCTCACATCACTTCTTTACAGACAAGTATACATACAATTGATTGATTAAGCCAGAAACCCTGAGGCTCGAGAGTAAGAAACAGGAAAGCGTAGGCGGAAAAACAATCAGGTTGTAGAGCCTTTGTACTGGTTAGTCAGGTCTGACTGAAAGATGCACAGACAACCTCTGCCACCGCTGTGGCGTCAACTGTCTGAAGCCTCACAGTGAGGAATGATAAAAAAATGCAGACCTAAAAAAGGATCAGTGCTGTATTTCCATTCATTTACCATGCACCATTAACTGCTGTGACTGAAGGGCTGAACGTACACTGCAATTTTATGAAAGGGTGCGGAGCAAAAGCTCCAACACGTCACATGCCAAGGCATGTTTCAAAGTCATGCTCAAATGATTTGTTTTGCAACAAGTCTAAGTTTTTTCCTTTTATTCTTGTCAGGGGAGGAGGTTTGTCTGTCAGCTAAGAGTCACGGTGATAGCAATGACTCTTTTTTTTCCCCTTCTTCTTCTCCACTCAGTTTCCAAGCTTAAAGAGTCTTGCTGACATGAAATGGGGTGAGTCCATTGTAGATGAAAGGGAATACCTTGTCAGCTTCAACAACAACAGAGTTATTTTCAAAACCTCACAGATGTAGCATGATAACGGCCTCTCCACACTCAGCCCCATATGTGTATGCTTATTTAAAACTTGTGAAAATAAACATTCTCTTAGCAATTCAACACCATTGGCACATAAGAGTGAAACACCTTTATTTAAGAGTGGACAGTGGTCATAAAAGAAAATACAATTTTTACAAATATATGACATTTTGTCTTAAAATTTGTTCTTTTTCTTTAAATAAATCATTTTTAATGACAAGACTTCATTTAATGCTTATACCAAGTATTTGTAATTTTGCATAAAAATGAACAAATAAAAAAGGATTAGCAGCATACTTATGTGTTCTATAAATTTTATGTGATTGATTGATTCTGATTGTTTGGTGTATTGTCATCTTCAAAAAGGTGGAAAGCATGGCTCTCAAGCCATCCTTGCCATCAGTCTTCATTTTTATCAGGAAATCCATTAAACTGATATAATGGGCTCAGAAAAACTGATGTCTTAAATTAATTTCAACTGGCAAGCTACTTTGTATTAATGTAAATAAATAACCTTGATATGGTGGATTAAATCAGAATTTTTGAGAAAGATAGCTTCGGGACAGCTAATTATGCAGTGAAAGGGGTAAATGTCAGATACAAATTACCAGCTTTGTTGGCTGCTGGAGGCTTTTCTGTTTAAAATGGAAAGCTGTACTGGTGTGAAAGGCAAAAGCTGACACCAGCTTGTCGGTGCATATTTACACTTAAAAGTGGCTCCAATATAAAGTATTCTCAGCTATTTTTTTATTAATTGACTGTAAGTAGTTATTTTAAAACATTCGGACACTCATAGACTGTGTATAGAGCTTCGACCTTTCATTTTTAGGTGGTCAGGTATTCTTTGTTTAAAAAAAAAGTTAAACACAAGATTAATTTAACATCAATTAATGCTTAATCTAATTCAGTTAGACATTTTAAAAATGCATACCCTATACAGCAATATACAAAACAGGCTGGCTGTAGAAGTCACACTTACCTAATATGTGTTGCAGATAGCTGCACAGTTTAAAAAATATTTATTTGATTTGAACTTTTTAGATTTATGACTGCCTTTTAATTATTTTCCATTCTTTGACAATTTCTTTAAGCATGTTTAATAACGTCTTCGAAGTCTATAGAGAGATTGAATTTGTTTCGTTAACTGAATTTTATAACGATACTGAGGAGGCTTTATTTATATTCTTAAAAATTAGAAGGTATCTTTCAGTAAACTTTTTGTATCATTACGTATGTATGTCAAGGTGGAGTCCAGTGTCCTCTTTTTCTAGAAGTCAAAATGTGCTCACCCTGATTCTGATATGACACAATAGTGCTATTTTGATGTACTGTATCACATATGGGCAATTACATGCAGAGTCTAAGCCATTAAAATTATACTTTGAATTAAAATTTCAGATTTGTATGTTTGTGTTTTGCAGCTTTTGTTTTGAAACCATAAAGGTTTCACATTTCATTTGTTGTTGTATTTGTTACAACAGTTATATATTTCAATTAAAACCGTTAAGCTAGGAATGTGTGAAAAGTTCAAATGATTTCTACCTCATGCTGTATTTCATAATGTATGCTTATGTCTTCTTAACCTGTTTGATGTCAACATTCTGATACTGACAACATTGTACTGTATTAATTCTGCTATATTTAAAAAAAGTTTATGTCATTCAAGGAAGGAGAAGGAGGGACATAAGGGAAGAACAGTGATAAACAGGGAAAGGCAACAGGTTGGTCCAATACAGGTGAAAGTGTAGAAAAAGCAATTTGATACAAATTGATTCCTCAATATTTGTTGTATTGAACAGTAGCAAGATGGCTAACTTATCCAAACCGATCAACTTATACATGTTTGACTTAATATTTGTTTAGTGGTAAAGAACACAGACAGAAGAACGCAAGTTCAGTGCTGAATATTTTTTTTTCTAAAGTGCACTTTTAAGAGTATTTGTAATGCAAAAATTCTTAACTTGTACTTAAGTAATATTTTCCTAAAGTAACAATATTCTTACAATACATAGATACTGTAACTTAAATTATGTTAGAATATCAAGTAATTTCTGCCATTTTTTTATTATATGTCACTTGGTATGGAGAGGGTTGCCCTAAAGTGACAGTTTGCCTGGGGTGCCAAATGGGCTAGGACCTCTCTTTGCTCTGGCGCTGTTGTCCCCCCCCACACATTCTGTTTTGAAGGCTCCTCTGATCCCTCTTCCAGCAGTAGTAAATGCCCTCACATCGAGGCATTATAGCATTTTTTTTCCTGCTTGGATTTCTATATCTTTTGGACCAATCACAGTTCTCAGAGTCATCTAGATGCAGGCCCAGGGAGTTATAGAAAAAGACATATAAAAAAGTGACATAAATATAGAGACTGCCTGACTCAAGGTAGGATAATTTCCCTCCTGTATAATAAAACCAGACTCTGTATAGTCATATCATGCTTTTTATTATTCAGAAGATACCAACCAATGGCAAATAATGCATGACATTTAGCTACTGGATAAAGCTTTATATAATTAGAAAGCTGTCTTGTATCAGATGACCAGTTTAGTTAAAATTGAGATAGCTTTGTCATGTTTACAAAAGATTGACTCTTCACTCCTTCACACAGACCTGAGAGTATGACAAGCTTAAGTTAAACAATCAATTGGGGCAAGAGTCATCTTTTTTTTCTATTAAACTCAACTCGTTATGGTTACCCTTGCAACATTGGGTAGGACCTCCTTTAACCTAAAGGCAGGCACAAACTGTAAGATATTTTCAATCTTTGTACTCGGCCACAGCTCAAACTGTACAATGAAACCGCAGGTGTAAAATTTCCCAGCTCACAATTTTTACACTATATGGCCCAACACTCTAATGCAGGGGTGGGCAATTCCAGTTCCTGAGGGTCATTATCCTGCAACGTTCAGATGTGCCTTTGGTTCCACAAACCTATACCAAATAATTAGATGATTAAGGTGACTGTGGAGGAACTGACTGCTTACTAAGGAGGTAACTCAGCTATTTGATTCAGGTGTGATGGACCAAGGCTGGATCTGAATGTTGCAGGATGCCGGCCCCCACCACAAACAGTTAAATGTGCTTCATAAATTAGCAAAATTCACAACCTTGAAACACATGTTGTCAATTGTCTGGAAAGATTTAAACTGGTGGGACAAAAAATGCTTTTTAAGATTTTGTTTTCAGCAGCCCATTATTTTCATCACAAAACTGATAATCAGTACTGCACTGATCAGACATAGAGAACATTATTTATTTGCAGAAGGATATAGGGAGTGCATAAAGTTTAGATTGTAGCAATCAGGGCAGGTCAAGACTCATTTTTGTAGTGTCACTTTGAGTTGAGAATGGCCATCTTGCAAAAATGATGGTGTGAAAGTGTCAGAAAGAAGACTGCAGCTTCCAACAGCAGAGGCTGGTTTCATGCTGACAGCTGGACGGGTGAGCTGTGTTGTCTCATTATATTCAGGCGCAGTGCTGCCTCCTCTGCAAAGTACTCCGAAAACAGAGGTTTTTTACTTAGACAAGTAAATAGTTGAAGTACATGAATACATTTTAATGTAATATTTCAATAATTGACAGTTATGATCGTAAGTTGATTCACTGATTGCATCTTTAATTGGTAGTCAGGTATGTTGCTTGTTTTATCTACTAATCATTGAACCTTTGTAGTACCAAGATTAGCACTTTTTAATTTTGATAGCAGGAAATAAAACATTTGTGGTTCAGTTAATAGACATGGCTTTTCTTTGTTAGCACACTGCTAGCTTCTTCAATGGTTATGATTTGTTTGTTTGCTTTAAATCAAGGTTTCAGTTTAAGGTTTAGTATTTACAAATCTTTGTAGTACATCCTACAACCTGAAATTAAGATGCACTAGTTGTTTTTAAGCCTTTTTTAAAGTTTTGTTGTTTATTGGTATTCCATATCAGAAATAGGTTCTTAAGAATAAATGTAAAATGCCTAAGGTAATTGAGTCAGAAAGGAGTAACAATCAAACCAAGATTCATGCAGTCCACATATAACTAGTTAAAGGTTATTACGCCTGGTGTAAGAGCTAGCCAATATTTGATTATCTGGCAAAAGTGACCGACTGGGTTTCCATTCACAAATCTTTTGTAGCTGCTAAATCCAGTCAGATTTGCCAGGGAGGATTGTGTCTTTCCAAACAGTCATTAGGTGCAAGGAGGGATGCACCCTACAGAGATTGCCAGTACATCTAAGGGGCCAAAAGACAGAAACAAGCAAGCCATATGGTACTGCTTGCATGCACACAATAACAGGCGAATAAACACTGCCAATATTCCTCAACTTTATGTTTTTAGCATGATGTGAAGTAGCTCAGAATAAGCACATGGATGAGTAGAAAGTGAAAGTAAAACATGCAATCACCAGTCAACTTGGGAACAGTCCAGCTATGATGTAATAGTGCTTGCTACTCTTTTAATCTTAAGCCCCATTTGGATTTAACTAAGCAAATATACAAAAATTGTATTTTTGAACTGTGCTGCAGTGATAATTTCATTATTGGAGGTGTTTGCTGAGGTAATAAGAATTACCTTAATTCAATGATTCTTTTAAATGATACCTCTTTTCATAATAAAAAGAAAACAAATAGAATAGAATGCCTCACAGTGGGGAATTTTAGGTGTGTCAGAAGCAATGCAAAAAGACAAATTATCACACATACTCAGAACAGTGATAATTGAAATGTCTAACAGCAGCTGGGAAGCAGGATCAGAAATACTGCTCTTTTGTGCACCTGTGGGGGCAGTATCTTCCAAAGAAAGTTGTTCAGCTCTGTAACCGCTTTGTATAAAGGGCTGATGTGGTCAATCATTAACATTTGTTTATCATGTTACAATATTCTTCAACTTTAATTAATAAATAGAATAATCAGAATATATCTGAAGTACATATTTAAGTGATATTGCCAATATTTTACACTCCTTAAACAGTGAGTTATGCAAAAATACAACATAAAAATCAAATTAATATCTTCAAAAGTGACAGTAGAAATAAATATCAAAGCATATTTTCAAAAACTCCTTAACCCTATTTGTACATGATGCAATCATACAGTTTCGACCCATCTGGCTTTCAACCCTACTGTACACCCTTATTTAATGAAAGTTAATATATTATATAATTTTTTTAAGACCAAGGGTAAATTATTATTTTATTTTGTTCGGCAAGAACATCCAGTAACATAATGTGGGTATGATATTTCTGAAAACTGCTGTACTTCAACCATCACCTAAAAAAACAAACAAAAAAAACAACAATCTTCAAATGAAAGTTATTACCGGTAATTTAGTGAAATAAAGTGCCATTTAAGGTTATCTGAAATAAATTGTAAAATGTTTCTTTACTGTCTTTCTTTAGGCTCCCCTTGAGGTAATTGGCCTGTTACACCTACTGATATCTAAAATTCAAGGTTATTTTTCCTTCATCTAGAAATGTATGGTTTTAATCCCCGAATCACTTGTATGCATTTAGCAAAGACCTTGACAATGCAATGGATTATTCTTACCCTCCCAAAAAAATGTCATTTTATAACCACAATTCTAAAATATCTGAAAATCTAGAGGGTTGCTTAAAAGGCAATAAATATCTGTTAGTTTTTTTTTTTCCCCATTCAGAGAACCATTGGTGACATGTGAGAAACCAACCTAGGTTATTTAAAGCTTCATAGTCAGAAATGTGGCGTTAGACACAGGGACCATAGTCAGATGTTTGCCGGAGGCCATTAGATCCTACTTGAAGCTGCTACAGTAGCTAAGGATAAGGTTGGATACAATTAGACTGTTATTTATGCTGGCAGTTATGAAATCTAATTAAACTTAGTGTTACTTTAGTGTGCAACTTTGCTGAAACAATGTAAGACTTTGTAATTTTCTCTGGCCCCCTTCCCAGATCTGACCATCAGTTTAGCAACATGATGTCATTCAAGTGCTGGTTGCCTAGGTGGTGTCCTAAAAACAGTCTGGTATGTTGATAAATGATAAATTTGGGTACAACCTGGTCTGATTCTGAGAGACAGCAACATCCCATTTTAAATGTAGCAGCACTTCTTTTTTATCTGACTGAATAATCACTTTTATATTATTGTATATTATACTCCCTTGTCTGAGTCTTATGAGGACAAACACCCTTCTGTCTGACTACTGTCAGTGTTCACCCCTGCATCATAGACCCCATAAACGACTATACCTCAATGGAAGTGATAGATTTCCACGTTATCCAAATAGGGCGCTACTTTTTCACTGGTTGCTCTTTTTCAAAGAGAGTGACAGCAGCCTCCTGCTGCTCCAGAGAGCAGGCTCAACGGCTCTTTAAACAACAACATACTCATGAAATCAAGCGCTTTTTTGCAACAATGCATATTTGATCTATTATTTTATTTAATTTGCAGGGGAGGCTTAGCGTCCTTAGCATTCATTTTGAACTCGACACTGAATTCTTTACAAATAAAATGTTTCTGTTAAAACATGATTGTTTCCTTTCTGAATGGAGGGGGCAACATTAAAGGAAACTAAAGAAGACAACTATAGACTGTTTTGAACAGCTTGAGCTTTCAAAGTTACTGTAGCAAAATTATCTTCATCTAAGATTCAGTTCTACTAAGTTGGATCCAGTTCCAATCATGTTATTCAAGGAAGTATCTCCTCTCATTTTCCACCTCCCTTTCAGATATGATTAATCTATCCTGGATACAGGCATATGTCCTGCAGGCTCTTGAAGTAGTTGTAATTAAATTTTTACACAAGAAATCATCTCTAAACTTGAAAAAATATAGGTGTATATCCAATTTTCCTTTCCAATCTAAGATTCTTGAAAAAAATCCCCCTTCCACCTGTCTGTTTCTGTTTCAGTTAAGAGTCAATGAACAGGCTGAATCCTAATAAGGCACCAGGTTCAAATGTTGTCAGCATTTAAATTCAGAATGCTACTGCAGAGTAGCTTTAAAGGATTCTACAGAACCTCTTTAACCTTAGCCTGACCCAGATGATACTTCCAGTATTGTGAAAGATCTCCCTTGTTCCAGTACTAAAGAAAACTTATCAATCAGTCCTCAATGTCAATAGACCTTTTGCCCTGACATCATACCCCATGACGGCTCTAGAGAGACTCCTGTTGGCCCACCTGTGCAAGCAGACAAGCAACTATCAGGAACCTCTACAGTTTGCTTATCCATTTAAGTTTAGAGCTCAAGATGCCATCTTACATGAGCTTGAATTATTTTTTTTTTCTGTTGTTCGTTTCCTCAGTGCAATAAACACAATTCAGCCTGATCAATTTAGTCAGAAATTGCCAGAAGACTCAGCTAGAGACATCCACATTTGCCAGGGTCAATTTAATTCAATTCAATTCAGTTTATTTCTATAGCGCCAAATTCACAACACAAGTCATCACAAGGCACTTTACAGTTCAACCAGATCATACAGTCAAATTGATTCAAAGTTTTCTATCTAAGGAAAACCAGTTGATTGCATTGACTCATTGACTCAAATGCAATACCTCACACTAAGCATGCTTGTAGCGACAGTGGAGAGGAAAAACTCCCTTTTAACAGGAAGAAACCTCCAGCAGAACCAGGCTCAGTGTGAGCGGCCATCTGCTGAGGCCGACTGGGGTTCAAGGAGGGACACAAAAAGCAGCTGCAAAAAAGCGGCACTGTCCAGGAAACACACAGCCAGGCAGATGAGCTCCGAGCCAGCTCCCATGCCTGAGGACGAAGAGAGCACATCCAGCCAGTCACGGTCAGAGAAACAGGACTACACTGGAAAACAGGCCGATCTCCAGCATCTATAAACAAGGGTGTTGATGGAAGCAGCACAGCTGATGTTTCTCTCCAGGATGGCATCACAGCCAAACAGGAACAGGGTCAAAACAAACTTACAAAAAGATGAAGGTTTGTGAGAAGGGTCAATCAGGAAGTCAGCAGCACAAGAGCACCAGTTTTGTTAAAAGAAAATAAACCCTATTAGATGTTGGTATAAGTTATTACTTGTACCAAGTGTCAACAGAAAGACATAGGAGAAATTATTTACAGTTTTTAGAAATACTTTTAAATGTAAGTAAAGTGCTACAATTTATAAAATGCATTAATTATTTTTTTATAAAGCAAATTTAATTGGAGCCACTAATGATTTTTGAAAAGCAAATATATGTAAGCAAGAACAAATGAGCATGTTGAGCAAATTAACATATTGATGGTTGGGTTTTGGAAGGTATGAAAGTTACATTTCAGGCTTCTGCAATGCACAATTTATGAGATGACTTCAAGTAAAGACTATATTTCTTTACCATACTTTTCAAAATTAGTTTATCTCTCCTGGGAATTTTTGGAAAGGCAAGGATCCAGCAAACAGCTCTGTATGAAATGTTCTTTTTTTTAATTCAGGATGGGAAGCCATTCACAAGTAAATAAGCAAATCCACCAAAATAAGGCTTTTTATTCATATTAATTACTTTAGGTATGGAGTTGGGAAAACACTGGATTATAAGAAATTCAGTGAGGTAACATTACAAATATTAATCTGTTGCATAAACAAATAATGCTGTTGACTTTGTTTATTATTGTCGAGTGTGTGTCTGGGACCTAGATTCTCCCCAACCACACTGATAAATAGACACACTCTTAAAACACTAACTGAAAAAGATGTCCATCCCCAGTGACAGGAGCTCCCACTTTACTGAAGGGCAGAAGAGGTGAAAGGTCAAAGGCTAATTGTGGCTCATTGAACTGAAACAAACTTCGATGACAAGTTGTGTTCCTCATGTGGCTGCAGTGGAGGTCAAATGGTCCCTGGATGTGCTGTGAGTGCCTCATCACTTAAACTGCAAGATCAACAATAAATTTGTCAAGAAGGTTGCCTTATTTGTTTGGCCCAAGAATACATGTTGCCAGAACCTATGGGAAAGGTGGGTTTCTTTTTCCTTAAAAATGAAATATATCAACAAAACATTTAACTTACACCCCATCAAGCACTAATTAAAAAGAAAAAAAAATGACAGAACTTAAAGAACCCATTTGTGTGTTTAATGTCTATTGTACACTTAAGACAATTCATTATTGCAGTAAAAGCAATATGACTCACGAGATAATCAATAGCATCATCTATTTACAACAAAGAATATGTGACCTAAGGACGATGTTGCCTCTGCTAATTTAATGCATTCCCTGTGATTACTGATAGGCTATTTCAGACAGCTTTAACGACACAATCTATCTTGCCGTTACTTCGCTGACCTTATTTTGGCTTAGGGACAACATTATTCAAGTTAGAGGTGAAGGAGATGGAGAGAAAGAGATATGAGGCCTATGGGGAAAACGGTGCAAGCAAGAGTGGAAGTAAAAGAAGTCTGCAGAATTCCCATCAATAACCCTCCTCCAGTTCATGTGTATGAAGAAAGGAGAGAAGGCAGGAGGAGAGGAGGAAGGGAGTGCAGGAAGGGGGGACTCAGGGGTTGAGACAGGGTCAGAAAGGAGTAACCATTAGCTTAAAAAAGGACCTGGATCAAATGCTATTTTTAAGTTATTTATTCTACACTCCACAGCTTGGGGTAATTTAAGAGTTGTCTAAAGTCAGACGTTGTGAGAGTAAAGGGGCATCCATCACCTGGAGAAGACACAAGGTGTTCACAAGAAATAAATAAGAAGCAAGAGGGAGGGATAGAGGGAATAAAGATGGCTAAAGACAGAAGGCCCACTGACTCGCATCACTGTCCATTACCTTTTGTGTCTCTGTCTTTGCACGTGCATTGCTCCTTAATTTATCTATTTTTGGTGTTTACTTTTGGTTGACCAGATTACACTTAATGCAGTCATTTATTTTTCTTACAAAATGTAGAATATAGACTTTTTGCAGAAGCAAGGTAGCTATGATACGTACTCTCACACAAATGACTCTATTTTATGCAAGTTAAACAGAGAGAAACTGTCTTTGAAAGATAAGCCATTTTAAAATAGAATTTGAGAGGAAATTAACTAATGAATAAATTAATTAAATTAACCCCACCTTTACCAGATACCAAACAGCAAGTTTAGTCAATGTTATGAGTCCCTATGATTGCCAAGCTTTTTATGCATTGATATGGAGAACTAGTGCACTTGGTGTTGTAAATGAAGCAAGTAGCTCATGGCTCTTTGGAAAAAAAAAAAAAAATCCAGAAACCGATAAACAACTCTGACGTCAGGAAATATGATAGCAACAGAAACACATTTTAACCTGGTACTAAATTATATGAGCATACCAGAAAATGGTATCATAAATCCATATTTGTCTTAATGATTTCTTCATTTACTAATTCCAGTTATTAATTGTGACAGCAAATTATAGATTTTTCCTGTAAGAAAGTATCTAAGAGAGTGGAAGTTAGGTAAAAAATTACAACAACAACTGATGTAGCAGTACTTTCAAAACAGAAAAAAGTTAACATTTACAGTTGCCTTGTAAAATATAAGCATACAAATATAAATATAAAACACATTTACACAACAAGAAAGTCATACATTTTTCAAGTGCAAATCCAGTTTCAACGCTTATCTATCAGTTTTTTAAAAGGGCTTCAACACTACAAGAGTAGGCTACCCTTGTTCTGCATATCATGTGGTTATTGTAGCTGCAAAGTAATTTTGAGTCAATGCAGGCTTTAAAAACATTTTATTTTCTAATTTCAGAGCAGTGCTTTGGATCTCCAAAGCTTGCAACCCCACAAGGCCAACTTTTGAACACCGACCTCAGGCTGAATTCGGTGCAGCTGAGTAGGCACAGTGAGGAACCTAAACCATTTTAATCAGTGTTTACCCTCACATTAGCCATGCTGCAATAATGGTGCAGTTACTGGTTCAACGGAATTATTATAAAAAAAGGACAATGGACACGAAACGCACAGCACAGGAGATCACAAACCTGAAATTTATAAGCCAAGCAAGGAAAGTCAGGCTCCTGACAGAAAAGGAAAATCTGGTAGTTTAAAAAATAAAATCAAACATCTAACTTATGGTCACTTAACTTATGTAAACGAAACAGGAACACAGGGGTCATTGGAAGAAAAAATGGAAATAAATGCATAGGAATAATAAACATTACTCTAAGACACCCAGGAAGAGTGTCAACCCATGTGAGCTTCTGTTGTTTTAAGCAGAGTTTCCAGCACTGGGCTAGGCTGGTCACACCACCACTGGGTTTTTTGTGGCCAGCACTGGATCAGGGCCATATCTGCATTATAGTCAGTCTACAGAAAGGTATGTGTTCTATTGTTGAGTTATAGCAAAGACACTTCATATTAATACACCAGGTTCTGCCTGATCTGGACCAGAGTTTACTTGAGTTTATTCACAAATGCACAAAAAGTCTGGACCAGCAGACCAAACATGGCAGGTGTGAATACACAGTTGATACTAATCATAACACCTGAAAGTGTTTCAATTACTGTCTGCTGGTTCCTCGTCGTTTCTTCGCCCCTTGTGTGTGTTTTCCCGTATGTCTTTGGTTTTTTCTATTTTGTTAGTTTTGGATGTTTGCTTAACTTGCCACCTTTTGGACATTAAATCTGCAAAAAAAAGCACCTCTGCTTCTGTCTCTGCCTTTGGGTACTTCCTCCACACAGCCGGGCATGATATCTGTAACTTTAGAATGAGCTGGGTTCTTAAATTCTCAAGGCTGGATTTAATTTTGTGATTTTTGTGCTCATCTTGTAGGGCTGTAAATCATTTTTTTAGCTGAATCAAGGCCGGGAGTGGCTAATGGGGAAGACCTGGAAAATTTCTAGTGGGCCAGTTTTATCATCTTTAGCCGGCAAGGGCCGTTAATGATGATGATGGGATTGCTCCTGTTACTATGGGGCTGTTATACAATGTGTGAACAAAAAAAGCACAAGTTCTAAATGCTTTCAAGACCCAAGCCATATGAGTGATTTTTTTTTAGCATTAAAAGTAAATAGTAAAAACACAAAACCCATAGCTGAAACTGAATATTAAAAAAAGTAATATACCTGAAAATTTAACAGTTGTAATATCTTAATTGGTTCAAATTTGTTTTTCATATCGAATATGTTAAAACTTTAATTATTACTATTTGTGAGGTAGGTCAAGGAGAAAGTGTGAAGAAAGTGTGAAATATTAATATGTTGTTATTTTGTTATATGTTATGAAGAATAATGTTGGGAATTTGAATTAATATCTGAATAAATCTTTATTGTGAAGCAACCTTAACTTATACTTTATGAGAAGTAGTTTAGAAAAATACACTGAAATAAATGCCTTTAAAGATCAATGTGATGTAGTAGACTTAACCTGTAAGTTTACAATTAAATGTATTTGAATAATAATAGGTCATTTGCTTAAGTGTGAAACTCCAGGGCTGCAAATTAGCCATGCATAAATATAAATGTTTTCGAAAAACTCATTTAATGTAATTGCAATGTTGTTTAGTGCAACAGTTGCTCCTAACTGATGAATATTTTTTTTTTATCAAATTAAGGTTTAGTTTGTAATGTAGTGTTTGTGGAGTTGTAACAACCTAAAAATTCTAAAATTATTCTTGGATTAGTTTTTTTTTAAATGTACGAGTCATCATTGCTATGATACCTGAAAATATTTTTACCACATGGCCACTTCTTGTTGACAGTAACTAAAACCGCAGTTGAGAAGTGGAATGCAGACATGTTAAATCTGAACCTTTTTTTTCCAGCTAAGAAAATGAAATGCACATCAGTGAACTCTTTCATATAAAGGGAAACACCCTGTACTAGACTTTTGTTCAAGTGTCGATAATCAGAATGACATACTTTCTAAAAAGGTATGGACTTCAACTGACATCCAGTGAAAAAATGCCCTGGAGGAAGTCTTCTAGTTGTAAATAAATAGAAATATGTCAAAACAAGCCAGTCAAGGCATCAAGTCAACCTTAATGCTTTGATTCTCATCACTGCATGACACGGCATGTTATGATTGCAATTTAGTCACTCTTTACATGGCTGACTGGCTGGCACAACTAAAATGAACTACTCCTACAACTATACAAACCTTTTTGCAAAGCAAGCCATGTATTGCATTATATAACATGGGCAACCTTTGAACTAATACTAATTATGGTAAAATTTTATCTCAGTCACATATTTAACAATTAAATACATTTATTTAAGTTGTTGAATTTGTAGTATTCAACAAATTAGAATATTTGTTCTTCTAAGCCTTGTTTTGTTTAGATCTGTAACAACCTTTTGTAAAAAAAAAAACAAAAACACTTACTTCAATAAGCTTCAATAAGCTCTTGTTTCTATATTAATGATTTTTAATTAGTCTATATGTTAACCCAAAGTCTAAAGCAAGAGGGAAATTACAACAATTAACAGACTTATAGACAGACAGACAACATCAGTCAGTGTACTGTATAAGTAATCTATATAATGTTTCTCACTCAGAGGGTGTCGTGAAGGTGCTGGTGCCTGTCTGCAGCTGTCAACGGGCTAGAGGGGGGGACACCCTGCACAGGTCACCTATTGCAGGGCAACAAATTGACCTTGCACTGATATTAAATTTTTTGTAATATGTCATCAGCTCCTCTTTCTGGGTCAGATTTTCTCTCGCCTTGAATCAGAAATTAAATGTCCATGAGCAGATGTTTGACTTAGTTTCTGATTAACCCATACCAGATTAAACTTTCTTATTGTTTTAAATCTGATCCTTCCCCTTCATTCTCACAATCTTTTCAATTATATATTCACTGTTCTTCTATGTGCATGGCCATAGCCTGGCTAACCATGGAGTGAAGGAATCCAGACTTTGTTTTTAGCCTCAGCTTCCGTTTAAAGACCCCGGATTTATCAATTTTCTTTGGTTGATACGACTCTCGAAGAGAAGACCAAATGCTTGTCCATTAATGTGGCATTTGCAATTTTAAGAAAACATTACTCAATTCCAGACCTCATCCTGTAAAGTCTCCTTCACATGGGCTCGCCCTTCTACTTTTAAGAGTTTAAATGGCACTTACCCCCTCCCCCTCAGTTCAATTCCTCCTTTACCAACAACAAGTCTCCTGTATTAGGAGAAGAAACTTCAATGGGTCTTAGAAAATGACTTAATATTTGTCAGCCCTAGAAGCGTTTGTACGAACAAATTCATTCTTAAGTGTTTTGTACTAGCGATTTAAGAGAAAATACTGCATTCACTATTTTCTTCTATTTCTGATCTTCTCTCAGACCGGATAGATTTTATGAGTACTCCAGACTAAATGCCTGTTAAAAACTGTCAGGCATGCGGGTCATGGCAACCATAAACTAGTATGAGAAAAACACAGGCTAATATTGGTAAGCAACCGGACAACAGAATTGACAAAGCCACCTGAAGTCTTTGTCAATTCTTTTGTCCCACACCAGAGCAAAAAATTTTTTTGACAAAGACTCCTGGGTTGATGTTATAACGTCTTCCAAAAACTGAGCGAAAGACCTGTTGCCTTCCAATTCAATTGTGGTTACTCCAGACTACATTCACTTGAATAAAATCTAATTTAAATTTAAAAATACTTTATTAATCACAAAGGGAAATGAAATGTTGCAGTAACTCATGAGAAGTTATTCATTATTCATTGATAAGTTATATGTGTTGAAGGACCTTCTGCCAGAGCCCCCAGGAGAGCCCCCAGGAGCCTCGGAGATGAGTCTTGGGGCTCCGCTGGCAGCCAGCCACCCCGAAGTGGATCCGGCCATGGGGATGGCTCCCTGACCAGGCCCCGGGGGGCCAGGCCCCACGGAGCAGCCGCCAAGAATAAGCCTGTACCCGCCCGGGCATCCACCTCCAAACACTGAGCACCACCAGTTCATCAGCAAGCCCAAGCGTCAGCCAACAGAGGGGGGCAGGATGGGGGGAATGGGCTCCGCACTTAGTGGAGTCCTGAGATGTTCTTGGGAGAAGGAGCTGCTCAGACCTGAACCTGACAAGTAAAAAAAAAATATGTGGCGTTGGGTTAGTGTCACCGCCACACTAACCCATCTAGTTCCTGCTTCGGACCCGGCCACCCAGGCCCTGCAACAGCCCCCCCGCCAAGACCCTGGACCAGGCCCCAACTCCGGGCGGCAACCGGTGAACGGGGGTGAAAGAAAGACCCCGATCCTCCCTGCACCTGCTCAAATGTTATGAGCAGGGCCCCTGCCAGTCGCACCACCATAGCCATCTGTGGTGAGGCCCACGTAATAAGCCCCACTGGTGTCCTTACCCCCTGCCTCCCCATGCGGCAGGGCCCACGAGCTGGCCACCAGGGCCACCATTGCCACCCCCCCATCCCGTCCACCATACTTCCTGGCTTTCCTCAAAAAAAAATAATAAAAACAGCGAAGCCCACACCTGGAGACAGCAATAAAATTCTTCTAATTGTATTCTTTGTTGTGAGTTTTTCAGATTGAAATGATCTTGACATAGTTGTCAGATCAAATCATTTTTATTTTAACTTCTGTAACAGTACAACTAACAGGCATTTACAGCTATTTTAATCTATTCCCCAATGCTTGGCTTTTAATGGTCACTTAATTCTGCTGCTCACCTCTCAGTCAGCAGTACTTCCATCTCCAAACTGGTAAAGTCTCTCTTCTCCATCCTTGATGCCATTTTTTGAATGAAAACCAATGGAAGTTGTTGCCTTATATGGAATTATTGGGGTTGTAAATATGCAAATTAGCTATCCTCATGAACGCCCGCTCCTTTAAGCACAGGTGGATTGCATCATGTTTACGTGGATAATTTAAGAAGTTATTTGAAGTATGTTAATGTTACTGTAAATAATGAATCTAATGTGGTGCGCTCATAGGAGATATTTTACTTGAGGCTTATTAAGTGCATTACAATGTGCTAATCAGTCACCGTTGAGGAGTGGAGAGTAAGGGGAGTTCCTGTTTAAGATATACGGTACTGATTGGGTGTATTTGGGTTTCAAGTTGTTGCATAAAGGTTTGATTATCAAGCACAGAATGGGTTCTAATTGCTAAAACAATCCCCATTACAACCTGCACTTATGATCATGAATTAGACCTACTTCATCTGATAAAAGTCATGTGCTGACTACAACAGGTTGAAATTTTCCAGATCAAACTTTGAGGACTAATTTCTTGGTTAATTTTACATTTCAGAGATTACTGACTAGTGACATTTAACCTACGATTTCCAATCAATACAACACTTATGGATTTATTACCGTCCAACAGAAAACACACATTTTACATTTTTAAACCTATTCTCACAGGGTATAACCTGGGCTGGTTAACACGCTTGGTGAATCTACAGGAAAAAGAAAATGGAAAAAGTCTATAAGACGTTTAATTTGCACACTTTGTGTTCTGTTTCATCTTCTCTCTTGTTTGGTCGCATTAGAAAAAAACGGTTTAAGCGTAAAAAACTCATTATGCCACACTACAGATGGACCCAGCCATGCACAGGAACCTTTGAGCTCCCTCCAGAGAGCCCAATTGAAACATGGGCACTATTAAAACTATAAGCCAACCATTTGTTAATAAAAGTTATACACATGATGGCACAGAGGGCAAATGGGAGAGAAAGAAATTGAAGAGCATAAAGAAATTGAAAGAAATAAAAGACAGATATTATCCGTGCATGTTCAATGTGAGGGATTGCAGAAGAGTCAGTTAAAAAGTGGAAGCGAAAATCATCACTGCAAGCTCATCTAGGAGGAGCATACAAGTCAAAGACTCAATGTAATCAACAGGTATCCTAAGTAATCTGACAGTATTTTCTAAGTGCCTTGACACACTCACATATGTTGTGAATTTGAGCTATAAAACTGAGAAGAAGTGAATATTATTGTAAGCCAAGTTTGCTCAGCAATGTTTAAGGAATGAGTAGTAGTTTCAATGTGACAATTTAGTGTTTTGTTCAAAGCGTTACAATATTCTATTTGTGTCACCCTTACAAAACTGCTTAGTTTTCTCCTGAATGTGTCAAAAGAGTTCAAGGTGTTCTTTGCCACTCCCAACAAAATCCACTCATTGAGCTTTTAAAGCCATTCTGGAAAAAGGCAAAGATAACTCCCTGGTACCTTGTTAGTCTTCCCATTTTAACTTCTCATACAACAAGTATCTTGTGAAAAGACGATGTAAAAAGAAAAATCTAAGACAGTAAAATTTAATAAATAATCAGTGCCTCAAAGATAAATTAAAATCCTTTGAAGGTTGAGGCAGATGGTGGCTGCATGATAACCTCCCCACCCATGTGCCCTTGAGGCCCAAGTGGGGAAAAAAGCATGTAAACATGTTTTATTGCAGCATTAAACTCAGAGGAGGCCAAAGCATGTCTGGACCCTTGTTTAAGGGCTCTTTGCTTGCCAGAAAAAGGTATGTGGTTTCTAAGTTCTTAAATGGCCATAAACATGTATGACTAACTGCACGTTAATGGAAAAAAGGTTAGGGAGTAATGACCTTTGTAGAGTATCAGATGCAGTGTCATAGTTTTAGTGTTTTGAAAGACTTCGAGAGTGGGGTTAGTCCATAAAATATCCAGAATGAGCCCAAAATAATAGCCATGCAGTGACCTTAAAAAAAGGCTTATATTGTATTCATTACGAGGAAGCTGGGTTGCCAAGCGTCCCATAAAATATGGAATATTTCCTTATTTGGCATTTAAATGCTGTGTCTGTACTGAACCAACACAGGACAAGATTTTTCCTGTTTTTTCATAAATATTTGATTCATGTCTATCACACTCGCATCTACACCAAGGATAAATGCAATTAACAATATAAAATGCAGGACATACTAAGTCCAGTAAAATTGTTGCAAAACCTCAGCAGATCCTGATTAGCTGGCATGTGCAGCTATCATGGTTGTAAGGTCTGCATTTTGTATTGACAATATTTTATATTCAATCTATATTTAAAATGTCTTTATTGCACATGTGCAGCTATCATGGGTGTATGGTCTGCATTTAGTACTGAAGATAATTGATATTTAATCTATATTTAAAATGGTCTTTATTGCACAAGCACACTCCACAGAAAATGACCAGCTTAAGGTGCTAGTTCTACTGTCAGGTAGGTCATAGTGTATCTCATTAATTAGGCCAATTGTGCAATAGCTAAGTTGTGTGCAACTGGCATGTTATTATAATTTGCTCATTGTTCCATAGGGATAAAAGTTATTATTATATTTTAGAATTAATTGATTATATCTAATAAAGGATTTTAAGCTTTATGTGTGAACATTGCTTTCTTGATCATTCCTTTACAAAAGAAATACCAGTATTACACAAAACATGGTATTGAATATTAACCATTAAAATAATATCCAAACATTATTTGTAAATGTAATGCTTACTAATGAGTAAATTCTAGTAAAGAGAGCATTTTTATTTTATTTTACAAAAATTCTACCAACATTTTGCTTTATATTTTTTCTCTAAAGCAAATCAATAAACATTTTTTAATCCATTGTATGTAGTTTCCAGAAGAAATTGACTACAGGTGTGTGTATGTTATAGTGTATAACACAGTACAAATGAATATAAAACATAAGTGCAAGTTAAGAACCGTAATAGGACCAACACAGGCCTTTTGATCTTCATTAACAAATTGCTGATTGATTTTTGCCAGCAATTTTTACATCCATGTAACTTATAATCATGGCAAATATTCTAATTCACTTCTAAAGGGTATATAGTACAGAAGTTACAAGCTCAGATTTTGTGATATCATTTTAGTAAAAGTATCAAAGATTAGCTTTTTTTTTTTTTTTTTTTAGAAATGTTAAGCAACTACATTTAAAAGTTTGATAGACTTACATAGGTAATTTACAACAACTTTTAATGTTAAATATATTGATTCATTTCTAAGTACCTATGATTATCAGTGTAGGATAAACTGAACAGAACCGCATTGTATAAACCTGTATTAAAATCCCTAGTTTTAGTATCGGAATGTACGTCAATCCACACAACTGTGACACATTTATGACATGCTGGTACTGTACAGGAGTCATGTTTACTGCCTTTTACTCCATTTGTTTAAGGACTCAAGGCTGTATCACTGTCTTTACCGCTAACAAAACTATAAATCAGGGAAAGTTTAGAAAGAGATGTTGCATGCATACAATACTATATTTTGTTGACCCATTAACCATGATTTTAATTTTTGACATTGAGGACCAATGTCAACAGTGACATTAACTGTTTTCCTTTTGCAGAAAACAGACCATTCTACAAAATTTCTCTCTTCCCTTAAAGGAAATTTTGAGATGGGGGGATGGGTAGTGGTGGCCTAGTGGTTAGGGCATAGAGCTTGGGATTCTGAGGTTCTGAGTTTGAGACCCCACTCCCACAGACTGCCACTCTGGGTCTTTAAGCAAGACCCTTAACCCCACACAGCTCCCCAGGTGACCCATGATGGCAGTCCACTGCTCCCCAAGTGGATGGGTTAAATGCAGTGGTAACATTTCCTCAATGTGAGATCAATAAAGTTTAATAGTTATTATTATTAGATGCTCGAGACTGGAGGAGTGGAGTAAATGAGAAGAGCGGACACAGCTTCCCTGCTGCAGGCCTTGACATGCTGTCAAAAAAAACGTTGTCTTTTTCCAGAACACAGATCAGTAGAGGTTACAGGTCTGGCAAAATAAAGGAAAGAGTTCCCAGTTATGCCCTGCGATGGACTGGCGACCTCTGCAGGGTGTATCCTGCCTCTTGCCCATAGACAGCCGGAGATAGGCACCAGCACACTCGCGACCTTGCTTGGGATAAGTGTGATGGAAAATGGATGGAGTTCCCAGCTAAACATCTTAGGATTTTGATCATTTTTATCTTTTTAAGTGTTTACTGTTGTGTATAGCAAGCTAACAAGAACCTAGTGGTGAACGCATAGTACTGCACTCCATGCTAACAAGCTGTTGTTTATAAAGCTATAACAAACTTTTTTCACTGAAGGTTTAAAAACTGATATGTCAACCTTTATGTGTTTACTCATATGCTCATCATAACCAAATTTGATCAGTCCTTTATGATGAGTCCCCTTATGTCTGTTAGCTAATGGCTTAATCATAGGTTAAGAATTAATGAACTAAATTTAATCGGTTTCTGATTAAGAAAAATAATTTGATAAAATATAATTTCACCAATTAATGTTTTATTTATCGCATAGATTTTCATTTTAAACTGGTTTGAAAACATTTCAACAGTTCTATATAGCATAGTTGGAATGTTTTCCAACACACCTAACTGATATTATTAGTTCTTAGCTAATTTGACCTTATTTGAAATTCTTCCAAGATAAACATTGGATGTACAATATAAAAGCCACACTGAACTGTAATATAATTTTATTGTTTTATTGATTCTGGTTTCAACTATTTATTTTTCTTCTTTTCGAACATCGTAGCTTAGTTATTTGAGTTTCACCAGTTAAGAATTTTTTAAGAAGTTTGATTAAGAGTTGAATTATTTCTGTTAATATTTTTTATACATTTTGAATGGAAGTTGCACATCTGTTTTACTGAATTATCTGTTGTACTGTGATCTGAGCTTGATTTATACAGTACTTTTTTATTGTTGCCCTAACACACAGCCATCAGGGAGTTGGTTATTGCAGAAAATATAAATGAAATGATAAAATATATGACAGTCTAAAAATTATTTAATTAAATAACATATTTACCAGGCCTACTGGGGTGATTGGGGTTATTGTACAACAATTTCAAACTAACTATCAAAATGCTGTCTAGACCACATAATCTTAATCCCATTTGAAGATTAATTTTTTCATGCATTTTTTTTTTTACTTGCAGCACATTGTGTTACAGTTAACGTGGTTTTTAAAATATCTCCGCACTAAAATCTGTGAAGATTGCCTCTAAATATCTCTGGGATTAATTTGCAAATCTCTAACAGCAATTTCAACACCTAATCACACTCTGATACCAAAGTTAAAGTCATTAGTGGTGATATTGTAAGACGAAACCACCGCAGAGACGAAAACCCCAAAGCCCAAAACAATTATGGACATATGGCACACAATCCCTGTGTAAACAGAGAAGGAATGCTGCTTAACTCCATTCAGATACAAATCTTTGAAAGTCAAAGCTTTCATACTGAGATTAAGCAAATAAAATTCACTTTCAAAAGTGGAAATTGAACATGCTTAAGCCCTCTCCAATTCAAGGTCTAGGCTGATATTACCACCAGTATGCACTCCAAAGGATCCACCCTGCCCCTTGGTATCAGTTATGGTTTAGTCTCAAAAATAATATTTACTTAATGTCAGGTTTTCTATTGACTTTATCTTCTAATGCTGTAAGAGAAATGGAACAAGGGAGAGGGTGGCATTTTGGCAGTAGTTAGAGCAGGAGTCACCAACCTTTTTAAGGCTGAGGGATACTTCGTGTACTCATAGGAAGAGCTACCAATACTGATCTATGAACTAGAGGAGTCAGCGTTAACCTAAACTTCATACAAAATACACGTTTTTATCGTTTCTGTAATTTCTGATTTCCATTTGATCATTTTGAAATCTCCATACATGTCATGATCAGGCCAGTTTGCTCCTCCTTTATTAGTAATTCCTTTCACCTGTTGTTTTCCCTTCCTGCCTCAATTATAATTTATTCCTCCCACCTGTTTACTCTTGGTTATATTCAGTTCAGCCTGAGCATTCAGTGGCTGATCATTAACTGTTTGTCTGTTAGCCTGTCTGTTCAGTTGATTTCTTGGTTCATGTCCTGGATCTTGGCGGCCAGTGGAAAGAGGGTTTTGTGTCTGTCTCGTCTCCTAATCGTCCACTGTTCCTCCCCTGCTGAGTCCTCTGTGTTTTTGGCTCTGTACGCGGGGAGGTTCAGTTTTTATCCAAGTAAGCCTGGTCACGCACAGGAGCAGATAGGATCAGGACCTTTAAACTGGTCTCCAGGGAGGAGACCAGTTTAAAGGTCCTGCATCAAGTTCTGGTTCCATGTCCTGTTTCGGCTACCCTCTTCCACTGAGCCTGCTCAGCTGCACCTGATCCTGTCTGCTCCTGTGCGTGACCACCTGGTCACGTTTTCGGACCCTGTCAGACTTTGAACCTGTCCCGGAGCTCTGTTATTGCCTGGAAGCCTGGATCCTGCCACGTGTTCTGTTCCTGCCTGTTCTGCAACCTGTTCTCCTCTGGAGCTTTATATATATATATATATAAATAAGTTTTCATCCAATTCATCATTGTTTCACATTGACACAATCAACATACTGGAAAACTTTTATATATTTACACGGACTTTGTTAATGAATAGGAACAAGCTTGATGAATTAATAACATAATGAAATGTGTAGCAAGAGCTAAAGCATTATTGATGACTCAATCAAGGACCCCCGAGCTCCCGCCAGGATCTCGGCTTTATAATTAGTAGTAGTAGCTGGTAATATTACATTTTATCCTTAGACAAATCTGCTGAAATATTGACAGGTAATGTGGGAAACTGCAATTTATTTATTGCTCTACCAAAGTAATTTCAATTTGCTGGTGCAAAAAGCAGGCATCTTTGATTTAGCTGTTTCTCTGTGGCTTTTATTAAAAACAATATATTTCCCCTCTCTAAAATGTGTTTTTTTTTTTCTTTTTCTTTTTTTTCCACTAAAATGCCTGGGAGAGCTACATATTTATATTATGAGTACAGCAAGTTTAAATGTAACTTTGCAGAAATATGTTCTGTTCAATCAAGAGAGAGATGAAGAAATCAATTGAATGAGTAAACAACTTTATCATATTTAAAAAGAAGAAAAAGGAAATTAAACTTTAAATTATGTCATGTTCAGTGTTTAATTACAACATAATTAGAGATAATGGCTGTGTGAAAGTTAGAACTACTACTTTATGGCAAAAACCTTTTGATCTAAGCTGTAAAGACCTTTATAGTTTGGTGCTCATGCAAGCATTTCATCCTCTTACAGAACAAACTCATGCATGTCAGGTAAATTGACTAGTTGAGTGAGTAAGTGCATATCTGTTCATCAAATGGACCTCTAAAATGCCACAATTGATGCAATTGCTCCAATTTCCGACTGTGCTAAGATTCAAACTGTGCCGCAAATATGCAGCTTTTATAATCAATGAGTAAGTAGATGGCAAAATCCACGCCGGAAAAATTCAGCTCAATTTGACTATTAATGTTAGAAGCTGCGGACAGACAAGAATATAGAAATAACATTACACAGACAGGAAACAATAAAAACTAAAGGAAGCTGAATTTAGTGTAATGAACACAGCCCCCGTTGGTTATCCATGTTTTCTGTATCGTTTAGTTAAGTCCTTGGTTCATGTCCTGACTTTTGGGGGGCCTGTGTGTCGAGAGAGTGTTATTATTTGTCTCCTGTCTCCTGATCTTTTCCTGGCTCTTCTCAGCTGAGCCCTCAGGGTTTTGCTCGGTGTGCGGAGGAAGTCAGTTTTAATTCCCATAATCCTGGCGCCTCGGTGGAGTTCAGTTTAAAGTTCTGCAGTTATCCTGGTACAAAGTCATGTCTCTGTCCCTCAACCACTGAGCCTGCCTGTGTCCATCTGAACGTGTCTGTCTGAGCTGCTGCTGGACTCATTGGAACCCTGGATCTGCCTGTTCTTGTTCGGGCACCTGGTTGGGCTCCGGACTCGTGGATCTCAGAACGGTCCTGTTCTGAACTGTATCTCTGACCTGAATCGGTCTCCTGCCTGCTCACTGGGGTTGCTGCATCTGGGACACTCTGGGCAGCTCTGCGCCACATCTTCTTGGTAGTGCATCAGCTGTTCCTTTCTCTACTGAGAGGATGGACTGAACTGTTAAACCAGGTAAGTTACTCACACAGATATTTCTGTCAGAATATTGAGGCTTACCTGCGTTTCTCAACTGAACCAGAGTGCCAGGGATGGGTTGTACCCTGCCACCCTCACAGCTGCTGCATGTCCACTGATCCACAGCAGCCCGCGTTCAGTTTCCGTTTCTCTTCTGTTTATTTATTTTTGTTATTAAACTTTTTGAAACTTCCCTTTGTTTGACTCGTCTGAATACTGGGTCCATCTATCCCGCTTTCATGACATAAAGACCACATCATATTAATAAATGTGTCAGTATATTTAGATATTTTTGTATATATTAACCGCTGCGCATATTAGGCCAACTAGTGGAATAAATACAGTATATTAACATAAGTTATCAAAGCATAACAACTAAAAATTAAATTCACCAAACCAAGCAACAACTGTAACTTTTAATGAAAAGCTAAGCAGTTTTGTGTTTATGTTATAAAGACCTGTAAGTGTTTTGATCTGAATTACCTGTTTATCACTGGCTTCTCCCTGCATGGCACTGCAGAGCAGTGAATGTATTGTGAATTTGGATGGCAAAAAACTTCACCACGCAGCCAGACTCTGTTTCAATTGGAAGTTAGACACATGCATGGGCAGTAAAAACACAAAGACTCAGAATGTGTATTTACTGTGAATATAAAGGATGTAGGTAGATTATATTCAAGACTTATTTCCTGAATGCCAGTAGGTGGAGAGGTACGTATTAGTGTAAGGTGTAAAAGGAAGCTGCAAAAATGTTATTTTTATAGGATGAGTGGAGCTTACAGTCAGAGAGGTGTAGGGAAGTCCGGGAGAAAGCCTTGAAACTGACATATGTTCTGCTGATATTCTCTTTCCCTCTTTCTTGACTCAATCCATAGAGCCACGAAAAGGTAGAAAAGTAAGCGGGCGGCGAAGGAGCAGAGAAAGGACTCAAAAGTGAGTTACTTAGAGGTCGGAGAGAAACAGAAGCAGTAAAGAAGCTCAGGAACTCACCACACAGACGTTAATTACCATAAAACAAACACAAAGAGTTCTAGTTGATGGCAGTCGATAGATCCTTCCATTGAGGAAGTTATTTGGCGTCCTATTTAGAGCTCCAGCTTCTCTAAAAAGGCTTCTCCTCGGGAGCTTAAAAAGCTGAAGTTGAGAAGGCTTCACACCCTTGAAGGGAGAAGAACAAACAAACTAAAAAAAAAAAAAAGACCTGCACACATAATTGCACACAATTCTTCCTGTCGCTCTATAATAATGACCAGTTTTATAGTATGCACATCTTACAGCTGCCCTGACAGATTCTCGCTCCTGAGCTGAGGAATTTGGCATTATCTCCAAAGGCACCAGAGGCATGTTGGCTTCTCCTCTGATTATTGGTCTGTCAGCCAGTCTGTCAGTTAAGATGGACCACTTGATCATTTTGAATTTGCAGTTGTGCCATACTCTTTCCTTTTTCCTATGATGGAGTAAAGATTTTTCTGTGAGACGCTCAGTTTGCTAGCTTGTTTAAACCAGCCAGGATTCACTTCAGCCTTCTCTATAACATTTTTCCTTAACTGTTTTCTGAAAATTAAACCTTTAAGACTTTCTCAGAACAGCAGAATATATTCTAAGATGAAGATTGGTTCCATTTACTAATCAGGTGATTTCTGAATCCTATCAAGAGGTGTCAGAGTCACAGGAGCTAATGATAAATGCAGTTTTCTTAAATGTTTTAATAAATTTAAGACATTGTGCGATGATTAAAAGGAGGCACATACTAATTCTTCAAGAGTAAAGTCAAAATTCTAAGAAAGTATTAAGATATTTAGCAGCACAGCTCCACTCACGGTTTGCCTTTTTCTAGTTCCCTGTCTGGGCCAGGTAATAAATATCCCATCAGTCATGCCATGTGTATGCACGACTCTGAACCTGCCCATGTTTGGACAGGTGTGCGTCTGTGCACATGGTTGTATAAGTGTATTCTTGCTCTCTCTCTCTCTGACTCTCCTACTTCTAGGCCATTAAAAAGAAAGGGTTTAAACATGGCGTGCCAGATAAAATTTACAGCAGCTTGCACAATGTTTTTCCCCCTTTTTCATTAAGGATATATTTCTACTTGTAATGACTTCACCTTTGTTCTACTTTGAATACTATACTAACCCATGGAAAAAAATGCATTCAATGTTTAACTAAAAATCTGAATAACCACCTCAACCAACTGAATTATCTTTTCTTCACAAAAGTCATCCAATAACAGGAGGTCCAATCCACTACTCTATCACTCCTTTCTAGTCATGCAGAGGCCACAAGGACCCTAATAACCAGCAGACAGACTATAATATCATCAGCCTCAGTGCTCCAGCAAAAATATCCACAGAAACCCTAATATAACCTACAATTAAACTATTTAATTCAGAAAAAAATCTTGATGTTGATCATTAATATATCTTTTGAACCAAAATTCCAAATTAGTGTCATGATTTTCATACAATTTTCATTTATTATTACTTTTGTGCTTCAGCCAAACTGGGCTAAAAATGCATATGTCCTTACTTTTTATTTAGTGATATAGCTTAGGAAAATTATTGAATATAATAAAAGAGTCGACAACATATGTTTATCATTTCACAATCCTGTTTCATATAACTTGAAGCCCATCTGTTTGTATAACATCACTCTTTATGATTTATTTAGATACCCAGGTTTTCCAGTGCAGTGCTGATGACCCTGGTATTCCTTTTCCCACATCTGCTCCAGTTCACATGAGAATTTGTGTATCTATGTTAACATTTCAAAGCTTATCTAAAGATAAGCTTTGAAATGTTAACATAGATACACACAAAACAGACGTCCATATCTCACACATTTGCCAGAAATTTCGGCTTCACTGCAGAGGCAGGAAATTAAAGTGAAGTAAATTTGATTTCCTTAGAAACCATATGTGATTATGGGATTTGGTTAATTAATGGTATTTTGTACAAGATATCTGTGGTTTTATTTTCATTTATGCAGTAAATCCATAATATATTTTTTCTTTATAGAAACCTTAAAGCCAACTACTATTGATTTAATTTTTAAATCATATCAATGTATTATCATTTAATATTTTTTTGAAAAAACAAACATATCAGATTAACATAAAAGCTTGTAAAGGATCAAAACTTAGGATAAAATATGATTGCAAAAAGTAAGTTAAAAGAAAATAAAAATGTTAAAAGTATATTCTTAATCGCAGGTTAACAATTTAAGAGCTTGTGGAAAAAAATTGTAGCAGTCTGGATGCTCGGTTTCATAAAATTTGGTAACAACAATTGAACGACAGCTTTAAGACATTTATGGACTTGTTCAGAGACTTGTCCCTGAAGTGTCTCAGAAATAGACTGTAAACATTACAGGGTTGTCTTGTCCCCCATATTGTAGCTGCAACATTCTATAATTTGTAGGGGTAAGAAAGTGCAGTCTTTGTTCTGCTTATATATATTTATTATTTTTGATTCATATAGCAGCAATTCATAACAAATGTATTTTCAAGGCACTTTACAGTACATGATAGAACAACTGCTGCAGAAAACCACGGAATTTATGGTAAAATTAGTCTCGGTATGAGGACAGTATCAAACTTAATAAGATGCCTTCCAATGTCATCCACGTTATAAAACCAATAAGTCGAACTGAGTTTATAAAGTCTTATTGGTCAAAAATATATTCTTTAAAAGGAAACCCAGCATCTAAAACAGATCTCTGATGTTGCAGCAATCCCTTCTCATTCACAAGCAGTCTGAGAGGCAGTGGAATATCCACATGCGTTAGTTAAACAGTTGCTTGTTGAACATGCTTCTGTTGTATAGCTGAATCTATTGAGATATTAACTTTTTTGATAAAATCCTTTTTTGATAAAACCCTTTTTTGATAAAATCATCCTCTATTGTTGACAGGTATCTGTCAATAATAGAGTGAAAAACTCTTGATTATAGCAGAAGCTTAAAGCATCTTTATGATTCAAAAAAATCTAAATTTTTGTACTTTTAACTTTGTCATGATGTTATTCCTTCTACAAAATCATGCATCAAGTGATGTCTTGCTTGATTTAATGAGTAATTCTCATGAATTTTGCTCTTTGTACCTCAGCTCTTCCATGTCCTGGAAAATTAATGGCCATTATCCTTCTTGGGGACATTGTTAAGCTGCCCAATCCAGGAAGCACTGAGCTTGACCACGCCTGCCTGGTAAACATCAAGCTGACTTTTTGCAATCAATGACAGCTGACTCAAAGAGTGCCAATTTCTGCTTAAAGTTGAAGCAAAGTAGATCTTTTAACACCTTATCTTCTCACTGACATTAGATGTTCTTCCTTTTGAAGCTTATCTCTGAGTCACAGAAAATATTTTTTCAGCTGTTAGAGATCTCAGACTGTTTAGCTTCTGTAAATTTTAGCTTAATCGCTAAAAATGGCATGATACACTGCTGCAACCACACTAAATAGTGGCGGATATGACAGTTCTTTGGAGTAACTGAACCACTAGAATTGGTTCAGTAAAATGATTGATTCACCAAATAACTTCATGCAAGTTCATGCCACTACAGTTTTCATTTAACAGCTAAAATGGGAATGAAGGGTGGCTTCAGTCCCATTTAGGTTACTAGTTAAAGAGCTTTAACTGCATTTCTGCTCCTTTTGTAGTAAGCAAATGTAAAAGGTAAGCATGGCTTTGGTAACATTAAGTGTCTAAGTCACAGACTTTATTGTCATTATGTACACACAGAGTGTATACAAACTGAAATTTTGTTCAGTACAGCTCTCAAGACATTTCCATTTCTAAAGTGCAGCATTGATAAATGTAAATATGGTGATCCTTCCCCAACAGTTTAAATGTGTAATGAATGTCAGACTTTTTTTTAGACTCCATTATTATATTATTTAATTTGTTCTAACAACTGAGAGACAGCTGGTTTAGAAGAGTACAGGAAAAAATACTTCTATTATGACTTTTAGATTTAGTCAAACTGTTCCACTCCCAGTATGATTTGCAAAACAGGTCATGACAGTGCCTGTCGGCGTGAACAAATCAGTGCCTAGTTTCTAGACCAGATGAGTGAGGGAATCAGCAGTACCAATCACTCCTGACCCTCAGCGACAGGCTGGCCCATCAGCAATCTTGACTGATTCACAAAATAAGTAAATTACAGCCTGATCTGTATAGTGACTGATCCATCACAATTACAGTCCCATAACAATCCCTTATTCATATATATATATATATATATATATATAGCATCAGAGCATCAGTATCAGAATTAGTTCCATTTTGTCCACTTGGTGAATAACTGCAGCATTTCTCAGTGGGATCTGGTAGGATAGCTTTGCTCCCCGGGCGCTGCACAATGGCAGCCCACTGCTCCCCAAGGGGATGGGTTAAATGCAGAGCTAAATTTCTCCAGTGTAAGATTAATAAAGTTAAATTATCATTATTATTATTTGTAAAGCTAATTTAGATGATAGCCTTAGACGATTCAAACTGTTAGGAGGACATAATTCAGCACACCTTACCAAACTTTGACCCACTGCAACAGTGTTGTAAGATAAGTTACCTGATGGAATTTGTTTCTATTAGTAATTAATGGCGCAACATCTGCAAGGAAACCAGAGCCTTTTTTATACTTTTCTCCCCCTACGTATATATACATTTATTTATATATATATATATAGGCTATATATATATGTGTGTGTGTGTGTGCGTATAGTTTACTTTGCAAGGCTTAAAATGCACGATATGGAACCTTTAACTGAAACTGTGGCTATCTGCCCTGACTAAATTTAAAGCAGTTCATGCTGAACTGCACAAATGCTGATGCTAAGGGGTTGGTGCTCAGGTCGTCAAATGCTGATAATCTCTTTTCATTTGTCCCTTTTTGTTGCCACGTTTTCTTTTTATAGGTAATCTATCTTGATGACAAATGCTGGTTCTTACTGGTAAGCCTCAAAATGTTTTGGGGCTAACTGTAATGCTGCTTATCTTCAGAACGGGCAACCAGGATGCATGGATACACTCAAGGGGAACAGGAAATTGGAGAGACCAAATGAGTACAAATGCAAGCTGCATTTATGGACAGTAGGATTAAGTATGAGCACATGGACAGAAACCCACATATACAAAGAAAATGCAAAATGTGTTTAGAGAGGCTACAGATGTGTCATGACAACAGTGCTAACAAAAGGCCAACTATATATCCCTTCCATTCATCCATTTTCCATCATGCTTATCCCAAGAGGGGTTGCGAGGGGTGCTGCTGCCTATCTCTAGCTGTCTACAGGCGAGAGGTGGGGTACACCCTGGACAGGTCATTAGTCCATTGCAGATCCATCTCAGATCCATCTATATATCCCATTCTGAACAAAAAACTTAAAAATGTACTAAAATCGTTTAACTGAAGCTGAGAAAATGTTTTATATTGTTTGGGAAAAAAATGACTTCCCATGGATTACAAATATAAACTTTAGAAAATGTGATTATGTAGAATATTGTCAACCTTTAGAGCACAGCTGTCTTAAAACAGCATTGATGTAAATTCTGCCACTCCTTCCCTTATTTCTGCTATCATGAAAACGACAGGCACCTCCTCTATCTCAAAAATGCCTGTGTAAGTTTGTGGGAAAAAGGAGAATAAAAAAACCTATCTCTTCCTCCAAACGCGGATTACCTATCTGCATTTTCTTTTCTTCCATCAGCTCTCAGGGAACACAGGCTTTTCCTCTTGCTCTTTCCAGATGACCTCTCTTAAACATGGTTCCTTGGGTTAGCACACAGTAGGAGCACGAGGGGGGCACAGTGTTACAAATTTGTCACCCTGAGTGTTAAAACTCCCCTTGGAATGTTAATCTGTGCAGTTCTCTCACCATGCCACCCCCAACACACACACACAGACACACACAAACTTTAAGAATCATCAACTGCTTCGCTTGAGGTAAAAAATGGGCCAGCCAGCGCCTTGTAGTGGGAGTGGGAATTCTGTCTTTTGTCAAAACTTTAGGAGTCTTGTTTTTGTACCGTGCATTAGGTCACAACTGTTTTGAAGCATGTAAATTAATAAACTTTAAACAAACGTATATTATATATAAAATGACTTTAACTATATAAAATGTAAAAAGGTAAACATTCTTAACAATTACAGTAAGATAACTAAAGTCTCATGACCAAGAGAGGGTCTTTTTGTCCATCATTTTGTCAATTCTTAACTATCCAGATTGAAAATGGCACATGGGTTTTGGATGTATACTGTAGTTGATTTGAGACAATAACAAGACTCTAGTTTACATAACACCCTTTGTTAATGCACTGGCAGGTATCATGATCAAACATGACTTTACTTTAGAGATAATTTCCCTGAAATATGCTAATTTTTGGGGGATTAAAGCTACTCGTGGGAAACAATTGGTCCCCATGAGGAGAAGTTCTCTTCCTTGAATCAGGGTTAAATTTAGTACTGTGGTGTAAATTAAGTTTATGTTACGTTTAGGGTTAGGTATGTCTTGGTAACAGTTAGAGTTACGGTAAGGGTTTGGGTTATGCCATAGAAATGAATGAAATATGCATGGAAGTCAATAAAAAAGTGCTCACAAGGATAGTGTAACATATTTGTGTACGTGTATGGTAATATGTACACAAGCTAACAGCATTTCTCTATGAAAATCAGTCAGTAAATACTTGCTGAATAATTTGCTAGGTATTGAATGTTTCCTTTTTACTTTTATATAGCTTGTATTCAGTTTTTCCACCTTCTAGAGAGAAACAGGAGGCAACTCAAAGCTTTTTAACTTCTTGACCTTCAGACATGATTGGATCTGCTCTGTTGCCAAGCCAGACAAAAGGCTTCTGAAAGCAGAGTCAGCTCATGACTTGGCCTTCATGTAGCCATGCACAGAAGCAGGGGGAGGGATGGAGAAACTGTGTGTGTACGCGAGAGTGAGGGAGAGAAAGAGAGGGCATAATCATGTTGTGCACACCATTTATTTATTCAAAATGTCCATCTGTTGGGTGACTTCAGCTTGGCTGATACAAAAACACACCTCACCACAAAACAAAGCCTGTCCCAAGGACGAGGGAACCAAAGAATGTTATATACTGTTTTCTACTTAGTTCAGATTGCTATGAAAGCATATTCACACAAAAAAGTAATTGAGACACAGTCATAACATAGACATATTAATAATTAACATCCCCATAGGCACTGTGTAAAAAGAGTGAGACAGAAAACAAGTCTAATTTGTCTGTGTTAAATTAACCACTTAAAAAAAGACTGAATATTTTATACAACAATACCTCTATAGATACCGTTTACATAATGATTATTTAATCTCTCTGCTAGCCAAAGCTTGTTGAATAGATAGAAGTATTTACCCAACTCATTGTCCTTATCCTTTGCCTTGTTTTGGGACACAGTTTACATTTTTTATTAGAAACACAAAGTTAACTGAGCCATGCATGGAATTAAAGCTAAAGTGTTTTTCATGAAATATGTCATATGGTTTCACAAGTTAATCGTGTGTTGAGATTGAGCAAAACATTATTTTGAAATAGGTTTGCGTAAAATGCCCTGTTTTAGAATTTGGTTTTATTTATTTATTATTTAAACCTGTTGTAAAGATGACTATTAAGATAAGTACACCATAATGAAAGAGTAGAGAGTACTGACTGCTTTAGATTTTATCATGTCTTGTTCTGTTACCGGATTTCCTGGTCTCACCTTGCCCTTACTGGATACTCTCACTGGTTTTCTGATGTTGTAGACCAAGACCCTGTGTCTTATCACTGACACAGGGTCAGATATCAGCTTTTTGGATCTGTTTAACTGTATCTGCCTCCACGTTTCTGACCCTGCTTCCATTCTCTGAACATCATTCAACCCTTGTCCTCAGATCTGTCTGGCCACTCTGTCAGTGGCTTTTGCTGTGAAGAAGGCCAGTCTGTCTTGCCTCCTCTTCACCTGAGTGACGTCATCACCCTGCCATTGACTCTCATGAGGAACCAAAACAAAAGATTATCTGGTGTCTGGCTGTATTCTCAGGGCCTCAATCTGTCTTACAGAATAAAATCGGTCATTACAGAGTCTAATTAAAAACAGATAAGCCAACACTAAGTAACTTTTTAACTTTCATAGAATATTCTAATAGGTGTTGTGATTATAGGTTGACTTTCAACCAGTTGAATAACACCTCTGTCATGGCCTTAGGGAGTCTCTATCACTTTCACTAACACCAAGCAAAAATAAGGAGGGTTTCAGTAACTCTGCTACATAAAAAACTACAAACGTGGAGACTGCTTTATGGCATACAGTTCGTGACTCCTCCGTTCCTCCATTCGTTATAAAGACGGATGTCAATGCAACAAAATTTCTCTGAGAGACTGGATATTTGTGGAAATCGTGCAGGGTTGATATTCAGACAATGCTGCACCGTCCTGCAGGGATCTGTACACTGTTAAATTCTCAAAGATGGTGGTATTTTTATCTATTTCAAGGCTCTAAACGTCAGAAAATTAGTCGCTTATGAGTTGGGTGAGGTGGGGGGACTGGCAGTGCAGTACCCATCCATTTAACGTCACCCCTATCCCAAGCAGGGACTCGAGGTGTGCTGGTTCCTATTTTTAGCTGTCTACGGGCAAGAGGCATGGTACACCCTGGACAGGTAGCCAGTCCATCACAGGGCAACACAGAGACAAATAGGATAAACAGCGATTCACGCACACACTCAGACCTGAAGAGAATTTAGAAAAGCCAATTACCCTATGTTGGAGATCAGCCTGTTTTTTCAATGTAGTCCTGTTTCTTTAACTGTGACTGGCTGGATGTGCTCTCTTCATCCTTTGACATGGGAGTTGGCTCAACTGGTTTTCCTTAGATAGAAAACTTTGAATCAATTTGACTGTATGATCTGGTGAACTGTAAAGTGCCTTGAGATGACGTGTTGTGAATTGAATTGAACCTAACAGTCATGTTTTTGGACTGTAGGAGAAAGCCAGAGTACAGTACCTGGACAGAACCCACAAATGCTCAGGAAAAACATGCAAATTCCATTCAGAAAGACCCAGAGCCAGAAATCGGACCTGGAACCTTCTTGCTGCAAAGCAGCAGTGCCACCCACTCCCACAGCCCGGCACTGGAGTAATACCATACAAAACAAAAAGTTAAACGTTTCTTATTTTCAATATTGTCACATGACATTGTTTTGCCACAATTAGATTTATTGCCTCCTTGCTATTCATCTTTCACAAAGCTATTGCAAACAGTAATGTAGTCTAATCTGACTGCAGCTGACTGTGATTTTACCCCTCCATTGTCCTCATAGGAAATGCTGTCTTCCTTCAGGCAAAATCAACCAAAAATGAAAGTTCTTTAAAACTGCTTTAAATATACTTGTTTTAGGGACATTTGAAATTATAGAAATCGACCATATCATTTGTCTATGTCTAAACTATGTTTCCATGTTTTAATTCATGAAAATAATAGAATGCTTTAGATAAAAAAAAAAANTAATAGGTGTTGTGATTATAGGTTGACTTTCAACCAGTTGAATAACACCTCTGTCATGGCCTTAGGGAGTCTCTATCACTTTCACTAACACCAAGCAAAAATAAGGAGGGTTTCAGTAACTCTGCTACATAAAAAACTACAAACGTGGAGACTGCTTTATGGCATACAGTTCGTGACTCCTCCGTTCCTCCATTCGTTATAAAGACGGATGTCAATGCAACAAAATTTCTCTGAGAGACTGGATATTTGTGGAAATCGTGCAGGGTTGATATTCAGACAATGCTGCACCGTCCTGCAGGGATCTGTACACTGTGAAATTATCAAAGATGGTGTTATATTTATCCATTTCAAGGCTCTAAACGTCAGAAAATTAGTCGCTTATGAGTTGGGTGAGGTGGGGGGACTGGCAGTGCAGTACCCATCCATTTAACGTCACCCCTATCCCAAGCAGGGACTCGAGGTGTGCTGGTTCCTATTTTTAGCTGTCTACGGGCAAGAGGCATGGTACACCCTGGACAGGTAGCCAGTCCATCACAGGGCAACACAGAGACAAATAGGATAAACAGCGATTCACGCACACACTCAGACCTGAAGAGAATTTAGAAAAGCCAATTACCCTATGTTGGAGATCAGCCTGTTTTTTCAATGTAGTCCTGTTTCTTTAACTGTGACTGGCTGGATGTGCTCTCTTCATCCTTTGACATGGGAGTTGGCTCAACTGGTTTTCCTTAGATAGAAAACTTTGAATCAATTTGACTGTATGATCTGGTGAACTGTAAAGTGCCTTGAGATGACGTGTTGTGAATTGAATTGAACCTAACAGTCATGTTTTTGGACTGTAGGAGAAAGCCAGAGTACAGTACCTGGACAGAACCCACAAATGCTCAGGAAAAACATGCAAATTCCATTCAGAAAGACCCAGAGCCAGAAATCGGACCTGGAACCTTCTTGCTGCAAAGCAGCAGTGCCACCCACTCCCACACTGAACAGCCCGGCACTGGAGTAATACCATACAAAACAAAAAGTTAAACGTTTCTTATTTTCAATATTGTCACATGACATTGTTTTGCCACAATTAGATTTATTGCCTCCTTGCTATTCATCTTTCACAAAGCTATTGCAAACAGTAATGTAGTCTAATCTGACTGCAGCTGACTGTGATTTTACCCCTCCATTGTCCTCATAGGAAATGCTGTCTTCCTTCAGGCAAAATCAACCAAAAATGAAAGTTCTTTAAAACTGCTTTAAATATACTTGTTTTAGGGACATTTGAAATTATAGAAATCGACCATATCATTTGTCTATGTCTAAACTATGTTTCCATGTTTTAATTCATGAAAATAATAGAATGCTTTAGATAAAAAAAAAAAAAAAACAGCTTATAACATTTAAAGACATAAAACAGTATTTTAGAAAACTGCATATCTATGAATTCTAGTTTTATGCAGCTGTTTGAATTAGGTCAGTTTTAACTTTAGGTTGCTTTGTATGGTTGATTGCAATTTTCTACTCAGATCTTTTAAAGATATACTAGATGTGCTCCAGTAATCAAATGTTATTCCACCTTATGTTTAAGAAAGCTGCTTAGTTTATTGAGGCATAAAAAGGTAATAAAGCGGATCAGCTTAGATTAAAATTTTATATAAAATTGCAGTTTTTTTATTAAGCTTTATAGATAAAAAAAATAATTATAATTATTATATTATAAAAATAATTTATAAAATAAATAAATGGGGTCCTTTAAATTTAGTTATCTTATTTACTCTGTAATTAAATAAAATGAAACAAGTCTGATTGTCTTTTGTTGTCCTACACCCAACCCATTATCAAAAAATCAGATTTGGACCTTTGAATTTGACTGAAAATCTCTTACACGGATTCAACCTTCCATGCAAAGGTTAAACTACACAACCAGCTGAGGTATAGGGTAAACAGATGGATATTGTGACTGTTTATCAATGATTGATAGTAAAGCAGAACAGCAAATATAAGAAATTATATCTGAAATGCATGTAAATACAAGACAAAATCACTTATGCCATCAAGATTCAACCTCAGTATCTGTATGAATGGGGTAACAGAATACAGCAAGCAGCTGTACAGGGGTTGGCTCTGTAAACAGTGGTGACATTGTGGCCTGTACTTTGTTGATGTTTCAGCTTTATTCTTTTGTATTATCACTCAGCTGATATAGTGGTACAGCAATGGTGATGAAGGTAGCATTGAAACCTGCTTCCTTATGCTCTGTCGTCAAGGATGTTTAGTTTAGATGCACAGTAAGGATAAAGCTTGCAAAAAGTGCAGAAAGTTAAAGATTTACTGTAACCTGTTTGGCAAAACCTGTATGTATGTTCATTCAGGCTTGTGAGGTGTGAAGATGATAATAGAGACAAAAGGACTTAAACACTGTTAAAAGTATTAAGTCCTGTCAAAACTATACAAGAAATATATTTACCGGTAGGTATTTAAATTTTAGATCAGTGA
Source organism: Cyprinodon variegatus (assembly GCF_000732505.1). NCBI lineage: Eukaryota > Metazoa > Chordata > Actinopteri > Cyprinodontiformes > Cyprinodontidae > Cyprinodon > Cyprinodon variegatus. The sequence goes on from NW_015150617.1 coordinate 1,288,759, forward strand.
TACATATAAGAAAATATTGACTAGGGTTGATTACAGGTTTAAGCAACAACTTTTATTTTGTTAATTCTTAACAACAGTAATGTAGTACCTTTTGTAAATAAAAATTTTGGAAGACTGAATGAATATGATAGCACTATACATTTTACTTTCCCAATGAAATGCCCAATAGTAGAGACATTTTATTTGGCAAAGATGTGATTTAAAAAAAAAATCCTTTAAATTTCATTCCAGTAGTTGAAGTTTTTCCACATACCAGGTTTTCAGAGTAAAGTCACTGTGTAGCACTGTAGCTCCAGACCATTTAAAGCTGACTCTGACTTATTACAAAGTATCAGGTGTATTTTGACTGAAGGCTTGCCTTAAAAAAAAAGGAAAAAACCTGGCAAACAGAACAAGAATTGAGGCCTGATATCCCAGATGAAATGTTCTGGGACGGCAAACAGCGTTACCCCGGCGGATGTTATTGTACAAAGCTGAAGACGTGTAATGAAATGATATATGGCCTTTTACAGAGTGTGTGTGGGAGTCTGTATGTACTCATACGTCTGTTATGGCACATTTGTGTCTGTGAAATGAGGAACCAGGAGACACCATCTGCTTGACAGTAGCAACAAAGGATGATGAGATTGGGTCCAGGAGGAAATCTACTTCTGTTTGCCCTCTGTGTCCCTGCTGCCTCACCTTTAACATGAACATTCACACAGACACAATGGCTTTTTACATTGTCTGCTTTTGACTATATGGGGGAGGAAGAAAGTAAATACACATAAAAAACAAATTTTTAAGAGTGTTTTTTTTTGTGTGCCAGTTTGGAATTGGTTCTTTTTATTAGGTCAACTAAACAAAGGGGGCACGACTTAACACTATCGAAAGAAAAAGAGTTGCACATTGGAGGGTGGATAGAACAACAACTTGTCCTGCATTTCCTGGAATGAGTGGCTCTTTGTTTGACACCTTGTCTGACAGAGGAGCTCTGCCAGGCATGTCCACTACTGGCTGACAAACAACATATCCTGTCTCCGTTGCCCACTTCACAGTCTCACAGACAGGGCTGAGAGTCATGAACAAATGACAAAACTGGAAACACAAAGTGGCAGAGAGAAAGCTAACAAAGCCCCTAAGGGAGGGAGACAGAGTAAGGAAAACTCAGGTTGTAATGTATTGAATGGGCCCACCACTGCCAAGAGGTGTAAAGTAGGCCTGCATTATTGAGATTTTTCATCTTGAAATTATCTGTATAACCAAAACGGTGTGCCGGTTAGCAGATGCCCTGTCGGACATATCTGGTTTCACCTACAGAAAAAGCTTTTGTCCTTTTGACGCTTCCTCTGGAGATCTGTATCACCCTAATCGAGGCATAAAACCCTGAAACCATAGATAAATGGAACAACTGTCACCCAGTGAGTAACCTAATATTGTGGTGCAGGTTACTGTTTGTCATTTGTTTTTATTATTGTTGCTTTCCTGACAATACCCATAATAGAAACACCGTCATGTCCATGCCACACTTTTTTCTTAACTAAAAGCTGTCACTTAACTGTGAAAAATTGAAGATGAGAGAGCAGGAGAGAGGAAAAGGAAAAAAAATGGGACAGATGGCATAATATGTGTTAGCAGATGTTTACTTCTGGAGAAGGTGAAAAAGTGACCATCCTTTGGCTTTGCTATGTTGTAGCCAGTAGTAAGTGTGTAAATGAAGTTGTATTGATTAGAATTACCTAATTTCAGACAGGTTAGTTGTACTTTTCTAAATATGTTGAGCTTGTTGAATCAAAATGTTAGTTCTCTAAAGGAAAAGGTCTTTACATTCTCCAAAATGTATTAAGATAATCTTTGAATGAACAGCTCTATTGCTTTTATTTGATTTAGCTTTAAGGCAGATGGGGAAATCAGATTTTGCTTGGTTTGTTTTCTCCCAAGGTGGACAGAAATTCAACTCTGGTAACGAGAGCATATCTTTACCCTCCTTATATTTGTACTGTAATTCTTTTTGGAAATATTTTTAAAGCTTGCAGGTGTCTTTATCCTCCACTTAAAATGAGTGCCTAGTATTTGCATCATTCAATGCAATTCATCATTTGACTTCTAAGTATTTTATAGCTTAAGATGACATAATCCTTGACCTAATAAAACTGACAGATGTTCTTCCAATGGCCTGCAAGATCTACATTTCTTAATCCAATGAAGCATCTTTGAGATGTGGTGACACAAGAGATCCAGGCCTTGGGTTTGGGAGGACCAGAATGTTCACATTTTGGACAAAGAGGACAGGTGGTTTGAAAGTGGTGTTTGAATAGAAGCTATTTATGTTAAGAGAGAAAAAACAGCCTTAAACAGAGGGGATGGACTGAGATTTGCTCTCAAAAACCTACAACGCAGCAATAGAGTTGATCCCTTCCCGCTATCATAATCCTCATCACCATGCAGGGGACCAAGACATCTTGCTTAGTCAGCTAGGCCAACATTGACCCTATCAACCCTCCTTTTCAGAGGCATAGGCCAATATCAGGTATTGCCGGCTAACAAAGACCTCAACGACTACCTATTCCTAAGGTGCAGGCCTGTTCTTTCAGTTCAACTTGCATGTTTTCTAAGCCAAAACAAGACTTTGTTGGGCTATACTATAAAGCTTGGAACTCAATGCTAATTTTGACATTTTTTTATTGAAAAAGCTTCCTGGATGGGAAGCGAAAGTCCTCAAACTTGGAAAACAAAGTTCAGTGGGTTTTTTTTTTTTTACTTTTTGGAATGAGTAAAGTTGAAAATAAGCTGAAACAGTGCTGATCTTCTTTTGGAAACATAAAATGTTATTTGAGGGAGAAAAAAATAAGACAGAAAATACATCGGCAGTGTGTATATACACTTTCTATTGAATTAACATTTTGACTTTTTTAATGAACCTTATGCAGGAATGTTTTTCAGAGAACAGTCTAGTTAAAGTCTTTTTGTATCAAGCTTTTAAGCACTAAGATCCTATCGGTACTTGGCACAACCACAGCTCCGCAAAACCATACCTTAAGTCAAAATCTTGCTGGAATAGCAGTGTGACGAGAGTAGGTGATCACTCAAATCATATAATGAGGTGTGAGTGACGACAGATGTAAGCAGAGACCTCTAAGCGTTTTCATAGAGTTATTTCTGTAGAGGTAAAAAGAAAAATGTTTTTACTCTGGTATTGGACCAGTTGAAGCAAAATAACAGAGACCTGTGAGTCAGGAGGAGAAGGCATATTCAGACATAACAAACCTCCCACATAGTGTTAGCAATGGCCAAGTCATCACTATTCCCACAATTTAAGTGAGTGAAATTGACTAAACCTGAACAATATCAGGAATTAAAGGGATTGGTCTGAAAGTAGTCTGATGGTAAATTCATATTGTGATGATACAGCATTCTGAAATGTGTCATCACCCTAACAATGGTCTCTCTATTAACTTAAGTATAACATACCTACAGTGGTATGACATTTAGTATTCTGTTTTTCATTATTTGACCTTAAAGAATATAGACTGGTTAGAAAGATATTTCAAAAGTGTTCCAAAGTTGATGAAAAACATAAGATAAACAAGCTTTTTGTATTCAAAAGGAAGCTTCATATGTGGTCAGCAGATTTTAAAACATTAGTGCCATTTTCCACTTTAAGGTTTGTGATTATTAACAGGGCCTGCCACCAGGATGCAAATCACTATTCAGGGCTTCATATAAACACAAGGCAATTTTTATTTTGTTTACCTTTAACTAGATATATGCACAGTGTATGGGTAGTCTATGTATATATACTGCATATTTTTTCCTTAACTGGTTATTGAATATCAGCACATTAGGTTCACTGGAAGTCAATCCTTTTCACATACTTAAAAATTTGGACAATGTTAGCATATGACAGAAAAAAGTATCATCACAAAAGGAAGTGTTGTTATAAATGTGTATCCTGTATCTTATATCTTTACAGTAACTCGTAACAGTTGCATAACAACATAGTCTCTAGATGTGAAATGTTAATATCTATGCGATTCAAATTTTAATTTTTCAGTTTTCTTTCCAAATCTTTATGTGCCCAACACAAAGAGTTCTTAACCTTGCCACCTTCTTCTTATAGGCTTTCTTCTCCCCTGGTCAGCAAATCTGACTGTAGTAAGGGAAAGTCGATTAATTATGGTTCATCGCCATCACAGCGTTGCTGCTATCATTACACACTAATTAACATGCTAATGGAGGTGGTGTAAGGAAAAAGAGATGGCGAGATTAAAAGAGGATGATTGGATAGAAGAAATAAAATGTGTCACGTTCTCACTCTTATGCTGCTTGCATCCAATTGAAGGCATAGCATCTCCAAGAGATTATATGTCAAGCTCTGTATGTGCCATCATTCATCATGGCGATATACCAGAAACCACAAAGCATATTATAATGTTTGTATTTCTCTACATGGGAAATATTAAAAACTAAAGAAAATTAAAAAAAAGGTTGGTAATCAGTGAAAAATCACAAGGGATGAAACTGTATTTAAACCATCATTTTTTTCTTTATACATTAGGCTGTATAAAGGAGGACAGCTTTGGTTGATTTTATGCATGCTTCAATTGTCCCTTTGAGCACTTTGAAATCTAAATACAACTACAAAAGCAAATTTGATGTCTAATTCCAATTTTGAATGCTATATGATTTTTTTATCTATTTTTTCATTAACTATACAGACAATTAATCCTTAATAATCACAAACATCACATTAAACCTAATTATATTGACCATTGTTGTTTAATGACTGTTGGGGGAGATAATCTTGTCAGCCTCCTTAATGTATTAAACATACAAGTGTTATAGCCATTTAGAAAATGGCACTAGCAAAAAACCCTAAAAATACCAACAAAAAAAATGAATACGGGAAGAAAATCATCTGGACACGGTAAAGTATAAAGCATGAGATTTATTTGAGCTAAAAACAATGATAAAGGAAAAGATATAGGAAAAACAACTCTGGGTAGGGTAGCCTACTTGGGTTAAGAAGAGCTTTCCTTGTATGCTTTGTTTTCTTTTTCATCAGCACCAAGGTACTGGAACCAAATATTCAGATGATTCAACAGAGCACACATTTCATACACAGACAGGCAGGTAGCCAGACAGACAGACAAATCTAAGACAGCACATATTTTAAAGCAACGGCATCATAGGAAGGATATAGTCATAGATTTGCACACAACAACTGGATTAGCTTTATTGGGATCAGAAAAAGAAATTTACATAACTGTATACCTCATATGACCAGCACCCCTTGCGATCCCTGCAGGGTAAAGCGTGTCAGAAAATGGATGGTTGGGTGGATGAACCTCATATAGGCTTCTCTACCTTGTGCTGCAAGCTGGATTGTCACGAGATCTGAGTTTTTAGTCTCACAACAAATCCATCTGGAGAGACTCACACTAATACGTCCGTCTCATAACCAGCAGCTAGTCAGACCAATGACATGCCAGAAGTCTTTTTTGGCACAGGACATGTAGGAATGACTACAGTCAGAAGGGTCTTGCCGGGGTTTTACAAACATGGCTATGCTGGAGGACTCACCTATTGACACCGCAATTGACTCGGTTTTAGCTAAAATAGCAACAATTTATCATTTTAAAAATGATCACTTTGTGCATTTGTAGATGGGAAAGATGTCTGTCCCTTTCATCTGACAGGATTTGGAAAAAGTATGATTTATCAGCTAACTCCGACTGAACGGCAACCATTCCAGATTGATAACGTAGAACTCAACTCAGTTCTACACATATCAATCTGGCTACTGCCAGGTTAGCTCTACCACTACAACTTGCGAAATTATAACTTTTAGTTAAACAAAAATAACTCCAAACTACCTCCTGAAAATAGAGATATCTTATTGGAGTCAAGTCCTAACATTTACATAGAGCAGACTAAATTACAGTATATTGTTAAAGAGGGGGAATAGAACATTAGAATAATAGTTAGACAGGTAGCAACTTTTATTAACTAGATAGATAAAAATAGCTAAATGTGCCTATTTTTCATGCTTCTGGGTGGTTTTGAAAATTGCTGCTGCCCTCGTGGACAAGCCTTTCTGAGGGAAGGTTTTATATCATAAGAGGAGAAAAAGGCAGTTATTTGTGCAGTATAACAAAAAGGAAACACTACAAGGCTTTATGAAATAAGCACTCAAAAACAATAGTCACCCATGATGTTGACAGTATCATTTTTAAGTGAATAATGGTAGCACTGATATATTGCACAAACTGAACAAAATAACAAAGGTAAACGATCTCCAAATTGCGACAGGTTGATTAGAATCGGTGGACTAGTTTAGACCTCTCCTGTTTTAAATGAACTAAAATTTTAAGGAACTATCTCTCCTTCTTATTTTTTTGATGCCTCCAGTCCCTCCATATGACTTCTTGATGTTTGTTTGTCATCTCTCTCAATATTTTTACTCTCTCTCTTCTGCACATGCTGCATTTGCTCCTGATCCACTGTGCTGGAACCGTAGCTGACATTGGCCCTTCTTCTTCCTTGCAGTATTCCAGCAGGGCCCTAATTGCTTGTGTCTCATACAAACACACAGAGCTGCTTTATCTATAGCTAGCCATGCCACGCTTCAACAGACAACTCTGCAACACCAGACAGGCTCTGATGTCCAATTCCCCGCCTCCAACCCTCTGAGACCATCACCACCACCTTAGAAAGCCCCAATTATACCATTATAGTGAGGGAGATATGAGGCAAAAGGAGATAGGAGAGAAGTAAGGCAGATAAAGAAAGGAACTCTATGAAAGAAAGTGAAAGGACTACCTTAAGATTAATAGGAATATAAATTAGAAGTTATTTTGGAAGGAAGGAAGGAAGGAAGGAAGGAAGGAAGGAAGGAAGGAAG
>NW_015150617.1:1297256-1311031 GCF_000732505.1 Cyprinodon variegatus
AATGTAACACCTCCTCAAATCATTGAGTACAACTACACAAACTGTATTCTGTTAGTCACACTTAATTTTTTTTTTCCAAATTTGCATTGTTGTTAAAATTGTTCTAAAAAAATGGTGCAAAAAAAACACAATTGTTTTTCATTTTTCTTTGTTTATGCATTCTTCCTTAATACTATTAATAGTGGATAAACTAGTACCTGTGGTGATGCATGCATTCATCTTTACAAGTCACACCTATGCTTTCACTTTTGCTACAAATATCATGCTGGAGTTGAGCAAAAATTATTTGTGACTTTCTAGATACTTCCCAAGGCCTACTGCCATGTTGATTCTAGGGAGCCCCCCCTTATATTGTTTTATACATTTTCTCAGGTAATGTAGCATTTTTTCTATGACTTTTATTTTATTTTACCGTCTATTATTACCGGTACTATTATAACTATTTGAATTTACATAATCATTACCTAGGAATGTGGAGAGATTAGCCCAGGATAATCGCTCATTTCTTAATGTAGATTTGACCCATGATAGAAATAAAACAAAATGCTCCCTTTAAAAAAAAAAGCATGTTTTGTATTTTAGATAAGAAATAACAATTTTTTTTACAGATTTCAGATTATGCTGTGTGACCTTTCTTTGCCCTGTAAGTAGTGTTCAATTCCAATGAATCTAGGTTACTAACTGAATGGACAAATAAACATAACATTTGGATTATATTAAAACATGCAATTATATGAAGGGTTTAAATGATTATAATGTTATGAAGCAATCTGAAAATGTGGTTTATTTCTGCATTAATTTGATTAAATGAAAAAGGGATTCCTTTTGATCTTTAGAGAGTGGTCGGTCTTATTTTTAATTTAAAAGAAACTAATGGGTTGAATAGGATATACTTATTAAAAGGTTACCTATGGTAGGAATAATTTTGGGATTAATTTAAGTTAATATTGAGCCTCTTTTTCTTTCCAAAAAAACAAAGAGGATAGGATGCTGGTTGTTCTAAACCTCGATTAGACTACTTATTTAGACTGATAAAGATAATAAATGCAAATATAGAATAATTGAATATACTCTGAAACACAATTTAGATATAGCTCTTGTATTGGGGTTACAATAGGTGCACATATTTCAAAATAATATAGATTTGCTTTTGCTTATCCACTTTCGACAGAAACTGAATATCCTTCCCATATTTACACAGAGGGATGTGCGGGTGATGCCTCTGTAAAGTGCACTATTGTTAGTCTTTTAAAATTTTCTATTAAAGCTATACTCACCTAGAAACCCTGGTCTATACAGAAGTTGCTTGACGTCCGCTGGTTCAGAACAATAATGCAGTGAGTAATTCCTGTTTCTCTTCAAATGGGATAGAATAATAAAGCCTATTATCTATGCACAGTCAGAGGGTAGTTGTATTTGCAGTCAGGCCACATGATTATTTTTGGCCTATAGATGCTGTATGAAAGACTATAGCTCTATTTTTGTCATAAATTTTGTCTCTCTGGAAAAGCAGAAATCCCAGCCTCAGAAATATACCTGTTTAGCCAGCACACACATCTTAGTGTTGAAAAAATGGCCAAGAATGTCATTTTTAGCTGTTCTCTATAGCCATGCCTAAGGTTCTCCAAGTTCTGGGGACTCAGATCATTTTTTATAGCTTGATAATTTCACTGATTATGTACATCAAGTCAGGACAACAACACTGAGCTTATGATGGAAATTGCTGCAAAAAAATTAAAATAAAATCGACCACTTCACTTAGTCAAATGTGATTAGTAATAAAAGCAACTTAACATGCTTAAACAGTATAACAAAACAGTCAGTTAGGAACTCAGACTTTTTGAATGAAAAGGAACAAAACAATTATTTGAAAAGGAGGAACGCAGAAACAAGAGCATGATGGAGTAATCAAGAAGCAATGAATGGGTGTCTGGAGGGAAGTGGGGATTCAGTGGCCACCCTGAGGCCTTTTCTATGTGTGTGTTTGGATGGGGATTTAAGGTTAAATTTAAGATAAGATAAGAACAACGAAGGGTGGGGTTGTTTAATTGTGTTTATCCTGAGCTTTAGGGTTGTTGTTAATGTGTGTGCGTGTTCTGTAGAAGAAGAAAATCCCTGGGTCAACTTGGCCTGGGAGTCATCTTAACTTAGTTTGACACAAGGGAGACGGATCACCTCTGAGATTGGTGCAGGACCAACACAGAGGGTTTTGACTAGCATCTGAAAGCATCCTGTCACTTCTTCAATGCCATGTGTCAGGAGGAGGAAGACAGACGAGATTTTCCTAACTAAACAGAAAATCTTCTCCCTATTTTTAACTACATAGATAGTGCAATTTCCATCCTCCCACTGAAGACAGTGACAGGCAAAAATACCATTGATGGTTAAGTTAATAACACAATACACCCCACTAATGGAAAAAATGGTTCATTACCACTTCAATCATCCCTGAAAAGTGTATAGCTAGTCCTTGTGTTGGCCTGTGTTTTTTTCAGGCATTAGAGTAGTCATCTTCCAGCGTAATGGTGAGCAAGCCACTACACTGTAACATGGATTTAACTCAGGCATTACAGTACATGTAAGCTATTGTAGGACTAAAGGTTTAATAATAATCATTATGTCAGTGTCTTTTAGTTATATTTTCTTGTCATGTTTTTTGTAAGTTCAAATTTAGAAACTTTGAAGAAAAAAACATTCTCAACATTTAAAACAGGGGTTAACAATCACCTTTCTTTTAAATCACAAAGTACATTTTACATAAGATGGTTGAAGAGTACAAACATTTTTAATAGAGTATTTGCCTATTCATATTGAAAGGTAGATTTTAACCAAGTTAACTTATATGTATAAGTATATGTTGTACCATTATCAGTGGCTGTATAATTCTGTGATATTAATCCAGATATAATTTTTTTTTTACAAGATTGTGATTGTTGTTGTCAAAGCTAACAAACAAAGAATTCAATCTATTTCCAAACTCCAAATTGGACTTCAATAATGCCTTTCCATGTTCCATTTTTTTTATTTTTTTTTACTAAGTGTGGAAGATAATTCTGTATCCCCCGAATTAATGTGCACTGACCCACAGTGAGAAAAAAAATGACCCGCTTTAGAAAAAAAAAAATAAATAAATAAAACAATTTGACACATTACCTGGTTCTCCTAACCTGGCATAGGAAAAGTTGCAAAGTTTTGTTACATTTCTAAAATGTTACAGTAAAACCTTCTTGAATTACAGAGAGCATCTCTCCCAAAAAGTATTTTCTCCCCTATTGTTTTATATATTTCATTTCAAGAGAAACTCCAAAAATGCTTTAATTGTTGGTAAAGTTAAATTCCATTCAGTTTATTTATATAGCGCTAGTTCATAACACGTCATCTCAAGGCACTTTGTAATTCAACCAAATCATACAGTCAAATTGATTCAAAGTTTTCTATCTAAGAAAAGCCAGTTGATTGCATTGACTCATTGATTGAATGCAGTCCCTCTAACTAAGCATGCTTGTAGCGACAGTGGTGAGGAAAAACTCCCTTTTAACAGTAAAAAATCTCCAGCAGAACTACACTCAGTGTGAGCGGCCATTTGCCGAGGCCAACTGGGGTTCAAGGAGACAGAAGCAGAGATACCGAAATAAGCAGAGATACAAAAGGTAACTGGAAACCATCTCCACAGGCGGTCCCGTCCAGGAAACACACAGCCAAGCAGACGAGCTCCGCGCAGGCTCCCATGTCAGAGGATGAAGAGAACACACCCAGCCAATTACAGTCAGAGGAACAGTTGGTTCATGTGGTGGCTCTGAAAAAATTCACATCAAAAACAGAAAAGACCACAAACGGCATGCTGCAGGAAACAAAGAGCTTGGAACATAACAGGTCAAACCAGAAACGTCATCATGAAAGATCAAGCAGCTGATGAAAGCAGTCAACAGGGCCTATGACTAACTCACGTCTCACGTCATTTCTCTATTGACCTTTAGAAATGTAAAAACAGAAACTACTGAAAAGACTCATTATGTCAATGAACTACTGAAAGTTTTGAAAAAAGGGCTGGTAAAATAGAACGGCTTTGAGGGGATCGCCAATTGTAAATACCATCATGTATATGACGTAATCAGTGAATTCAGAATCTACAATTGAACAGATAATACATCATGCTAGCTGTAGACAACTGAATAAAAAAGTAGGCTACGTTGAAACACGGACAGAGGCATCCACTTTGAAGTACAGATGACTGATCAGCTTGGGAAAATATATTCTTGGAAAAGGCTGTAAATACATACTTAACCAACCTTGTCAAAGCTCCACTTTTTAATCAAAGAGCAAATTTAACTTCCTCTATAGGTTTGTGGTATAGGCTTTGTCATGGGAAGAAAACAAACTTTTATCACCCTCTGTTGCACTATGTGCCCTCCGGGTTTTAAATCCTGTTAATTTAAAATGTTCTAACATGCCTGACACTTTAAGTATCAGAGAAATGACAGAACAAGCACAAGCATACACAAAAGGGAAGTTCTAAGGTATGTTATTTGATGTTGATGAGAGATGAATAGTTCTTCTCAAGCATAAGGCTGATAAGAACAGAGGAGACATCTCAACAGGAGCGTATTTTGCACAGTTATGGTAAATGTACTTATTATGACAACACAATCGTATTTTTTAAAGTTTATAAGTTGAAAAAAATATAGTAAAGCTCAAACAGAGATCGGCCCATGCCCAGTGCTGCTGCTGCCCTCTGAAGCGGGGGAGGCATAATTGAGTTATTCAAACCAATAATAAAAAAAAAATTGTATTAACAAATGTTGTAACACATAAAACACATTACTACAATTGGTAAAAATAGCTGTTGTGAAGTGCTCCGATTCCATTTTGGCACAAGCCGACCGTTCTGACTGAATGATCGATTTTTCCTCTTTAGGCCGAGTCACATAAGGAAAACCTCCCCTCTGTCTGGCCACTGAGAATAAAAAAAACCTTCTAGTCTGATCTGCCAATCAGCAACAAGCAGCAAGCTTCATGACCTCTGCTCCCTAGACCCCATAAGAGGCTTAGCCGCAATAGAAGTGACAGAATTTTGCATGTTATTCAATAAGGGGCCTACTTTCTTCTTGGTTCCTTCGATGCACAGAAGCTCAAGCCTCAAGGGAAACTTCTCATAGAGACGGACAGGCCGCGTCCTGCTGCTCCAGTGCATTGGGGATAGTGCGCCCGAGAGTAAGCTCAACAGCTGATTAATGTGTAACAAACTCATGAAATCAAGTGTATTTTAGGGCCAATTCACTTCAGTTTAATGTCAAAATTTATGATATTTAACAGTGCATATTTAAGCAATTATTTTATGAAATATAGAAGGTAGGTTTAGCATCCCTTGTATTTAATAAGTAATCCCCACTGGTCCAGCCTTAAAATGAAAACTGGAATATTAGTTAGGGTATTACAACATGAGATAACCTTATCTCACCAAAATTGTTTAAATATTGGAATATTGGAAAAATACTGACCTGTTTTGTAATTCTATTGCTCAGAGAGACTGTTTTTAACTGATGTTATCTAGCACTTTGAGGAAGACTCCATTATTTGCTGATGTCTGAAGGCATTTGTTTTAACTGAATTTTATTTGGTAAGAATAGCAAGAGCACCTAACACAAATTCTTTACACTTTATACCTATGCACATATTTGTGTGGATTTATTGAACATAAAAAGAAAACATAAAATTAACCAAATAAAAAAATGGAAATTTACGGTGGACTGCACTTTGGCATAGATTTAAGCATTGTTTGTTGCCCTGCACCAATAAGGTACTGGCGGTCTTTTTTACATAGTGTGTATGTTCTCCCCATATATAGAAATAGATAGTTTTGGTTCAGGAAGTATTGCACAATGCCTAGTTTTCCTTGATCAGGTGATTAGCTACAAATTTGTCTTGTAGAACTGTCTTGTAGAACTCAAACAAATGGTTGGAATTAATTTCCGTACAGACTTCTCAATCTCTGCATCCAGATTATCCTCCCATAAGCGTGAATGTGAGGGTTCTCTCTGGGTACTCTGGCTTCCTCCCACAATCCAAAAACATTTCAGGTTAACTGTTGTCTCTAATTTGCCATTAGGTGTGTGGGTACTTGTTTATATTACCGAAAGTTAGGTATGCACTGGTAGTGGTTAGGGTTTAGGGTTTTTGTGAAGGTTAGGGCATAGAAAGGGTTAAAAATGACTGAGTGAAAGTAAGCGGATGTCAACAAACAGTTCTTACTACATACCGCAAGACAATAATGTGTGTGTATGTATCTGTTGAAGCAAATCTGTTGGGCTTTTTCTTGCTAATCAGACATCACTGTTGAACAAGACAGGTTAAAAAAAGACAACAAAAAACTATGAGTGTCTCAAACTAGAGATGCACTGACCTTACACCTAGATTGGATATTGGCTCTGGAATTGACTACTTAGGTAGATCAGCTTCAGTGATTTCATATCTGAGAAAGAATACACAGTACATTTATATCTCTGTTAATTTGTTGGTTTTTTTTAACCAATGTTTATGTCAAGGCTAATGCCTTCACTCACATGACAAGATATATGGTTTATTAATTCAACTGTTGAATCAGATATTGGATGTCGACCGATACGCTCAGCCAAGAACTGTGTATAGCAGTGGTCTCCAACCCTGGTCCTCAAGATCTACTGTCCTACAGATTTTAGTTGCATCCCTGCTTCAACACAGCTAAATCAAATGATTGATTACCTTTTCAAGCCATTCATTTGATTCAGCTGTGTTGAAGCAGGGATGCATCTAAAATCTGTAGGACAGTAGATCTTGAGGACCAGGGTTGGAGACCACTGGTGTATAAGGATTGAATCGGAAAAAATCGGATTGGTGCAACTCCACCTCCAACATACAGACACTTAGCAGCTTTGAATACATAAAGTTCTTTTTTTGTTTTAACTAAAATAAGGCAGCAAAGAAACACACACACACACACACACATATATATATATATATTTTGTTTTATTTTGTTTTAACAAGACGACAGTGAGTAATACTGGAAGAAGCAGACACCCAGTATGTGTAACTCCATGCTAAAGAAGCAAGATAAGAATTGAACAAAATTCTCTCACATTATTAAGATGTTCTTAACTTGAAGCTGAACAGGAAAAAACTACCCTCCCTAAACAACATACTTTCAACATCATACTTTGACAGCGGTGCAAAAACTAAAGTAGATAGTGATAATGGCCAGTAAGCAGGCTCCGAGTTTTCTGATTATCATACATTTCTCATCAGTAGTCCAAGTCAAACAGAAGAGATAGTGAACCTTTGGCAGACACGGCTGTCTGCAATCACCCTCATCATTACTCTCGTCCCTCCCTACTGGATATATTACTCTTGTGGATGAAATCAAAGAGCTTGGGGAGGATAGTGGAGTTCCAGATAACTTCAGACATTGTAGACATACTTTCCTCCCCTCATGTCAGGGAGTTAAAATCATATAATCCTCCTCTTCTGGAATATAAGCCTGTGTAAACTTTAGAGAATAGAAAACAATTTGAGTAATGTAAACTTATATAGCGGTTTTAAGATAAAATAATTAATCTATTTGTCCAATGCAAAAATATCATTAAAATCTATATTATCAATAGAACAAATTTACCATTTTCTCACAGATGCACAACATCACATCTATCATGCAGTAATTATTTTTGAAGCCAGAGATAGTTTGTAAAGTTTTATCATGACATATAGGAAAGGAGCTTAAGATAGCAAACTGCCCAATAACCATAAGACTGTAATTAATGGCAATCGGGATTATATACCTGATATACTGTTCATAATAGGATGACCCCAAAAGAAACAAATTATTTTTTACACAGTATAACAAAACTGGAGATTATTATGGAAAAAATAAGACATATGATGAATATAATAAAATATGTAAAACAGAACATGACATATTATTAGATTTGACTTGCCACTTTGTATCACTGTAGCAATCAATGGTGTGTATGGGCATAGTGTTTTTTTCTACCATGTTACACTGGTTTATTAATTCATCCTCTGTTTGGTCATCACATCCTCAACTTCCTCATGTACAAGTCATTTTTAGGTTGAGAAATTTATGTTGCTTTGCCATGCAGCTTAATGGGCACAATTTAGGTAATGATGTAACAAGCTTATCAAGTGTTTACGTTTACAAAAGGATCCAAATAAAGGACAAAAAACACACTGCTTCTCCCGAAGCTGCTGTTAGACAGTTAGTTGTACTTTATTCTCTAGCACCCTGGCATTGATCTTCCTTGGGATGCTGAGAGGTGGGAACAGCGCCCTTTAGTTGGAACACATCCCCTTCTTATGCAGGGGAACCAGCTACCCAGTTTCCTAGTCCAGGGTTACTGTCCCCGAACTCCACAAAATGCTGAAAAGGTGTGACAGCTTGACAATATCCCACGACCTGAGGTGCTCAAGATCTCATCCATCTCCAAATCCTTGCCACAATGGAGTTTTTTTGACCACCTCGTTGACTTTAGCCTGGGTGATGAATGACCATCTTGATTGAGAAATGTTCTCAGGTGTGTGGCAACACTGAACAGCCCAGTCACCAGCAAAGACCCTCTCTGTGACCGGAAGCTCACTCACTCAGAAAAACAGCAAAACCCCAGAGACCCTAACAGTGTAGGGCACCTGGGAGTGGAGGTTGGTGCATCTGCTTAGTTTAAGTAGCAGAGTGGAACAGAGCATAGAGGAAAGCAGGCAATACATAAAACATCACATTAAACAGAAAAAAAACTATGATCAAAAAGTATCTCCTTAACTAGGTTAACAGTGCCATTACTAAGGTATATGCTTTTAGTTTACTTAGCCTAATTAAACGTTACTAAGCAACAATGTTTTGCATTAAAATGTTTTTGATTGCAAATAACCCTGGTGTAAACTAAAAACATACCACTATTGTAGGCACTCCACCCCTCAATGCCTTTTTTCAGCCCAATCATCTCTGATTCTGTCTAATCAAAGATCAGAGTATAAAAAGTCATTATCAGTACTGAAAAAAGCAGTAATGGAAACACTGAAAATTAGTGGGTGGAAAAAAGTCAAGCCATGTGGAAAATGGGCATTTTTGTAGGGCTTAGGTAATGATCTAATAGAACTAGAATGAGGAACACTTACGGTAGCATAAACAAGTCTGCATTGCTGCAGAACCTAACATTTGCCTTACCCACATGGTTTGGGACGGCCCTTAATGTAGCCGACCTTCGGCAGGAACATGCAAAAGGATGGTTAGTCCTTACGGGTTGTGTTTAGGGGCCTGTTTGGGATTGGGTAATCTTCTCCAGAGTCCTCTTAGCTGAATATTTGACTGAAGTTTAGTTGTTAATGCAAAGATAAAAGGGACAGGAGACCAGATCTTGAGAACAGGAGTTGAGGAATCTAATCTATGTATTCACATATTTTTAAATTAAAACTAATTGACATCACCTCGTAAAGGTATCTAATGACGTCACTTTGGCAGTAATTGGTACAAGAAGTGGAACTGTTTTCAGTGAAAAGAAAAGAAAAAAAAAACTTCATACAGCATTTGATAAAAACTGTTCAGGACAGCAGCTATAAAACTAAAAGTGAGCTGGCGGAGCCCTCAAGCTGTTGTCTCAAGGTTATCAGGGTACCTGCTCATACGCCTCTGAACAGGTGTACTGATGTCCTGTTATCCATGTTAATGAAACCATTAGTGTCAGGCTTCTAGATGCAAGCCTCTCCATGGGATTTGAAGAAAAAACCCTTAACCGTCTGTTTTGCTCACCTGTCACACTTGCGATGACTCTCATGATTTAATTAAGTATGCAGCAGCCAGCAAAAATGCTCCTTTGAGAACAAGACTCGACTACAGGTGTGTCCATTCGTTAAAAAAGATGCAGCATTCATTACATAATGTGATATGTGTTGTGATATTTATGCAACACACATCTGATATAAAAAGTGCTGGCAGGATAAGGTATGCTTTTCCTTTCTTGCTTGACAAAAAAAAAGTTTATTGGTGGCAGTAGAGGATCCTTTTAGTTCTATGTTTACATTTGTGTTCTCTGCTTTTTAATGCAAAGTGACCATTTTTTATGGTGTTGCATAGCCCTTTGGTCCATGTGTTATCATGTCAGACAATTATTCCCAAGGTACAGATGCTGTGCACAGTAATTGTTACCGTTTGTTAGACTAAGACTATTTTTTAACACTTTAATTAGACCTTAAAACTGTAAATGGCCAGTAATTATACAGCGCTTCTTCAAGTCGGGAGACCTGACCAAGCTACATTCAGTCATTCACACACACTCACACACTGATAGTGGCAAACCTCAATGAGGCCTCAACTACCCTGGGGCTTACTGACAGAAGGGAGCCTGCCGTACTCTGGCGCCACCAGGCCCTCTGACCACCATCAGTAAGCAAAGAGGCTGAAGTGTCTTCTTCAAGGAAACAATGACACTGAAAGCCAGAGCTCGAACCGACAACCCCTCAATTGCAGGGCAAACTTTTGCATTCGTTGCCACCGTCACCCCGGCTGGTTAGAACATACCAAAAGAAATATAATACATAAAGCGTCCATCCTCTAAGAATTCAAACACCAACAATTACTTAGCACGCAAGATTCCTGTTAGTTATCGGAATCAACTAGACATATTGCTCCACTATTTAGTAATCCCATCACCATCCACCCAAAATTTAAAAAAGAGCAGTTATATTGTATATTTCTCCCATCTCTTAATGTTTTCTACAGTAATTCTTTTTCACATATGTGACAGGAAGTGGTAAGACCACAGACAGGGTGATTTTGAGCTACTTCCAGATCCTTAAAAAACTCTGACTCTGCTACGTTCACACTGGACGCGCTTTGTGCAGCAGAAGCAGCCATTTTACATGCAAAGTCAATCGTTGATTCACATGATGGCACATCAAAAGGTCCTGCAGCACAGGGCATACATGAGCAGCAGCAGCGCACCTTGACACATCTGAGCAGCCGAAGCAGCACCTCATGAGTTTCTGAGCATCTGAGGCGCATGACGCACTTCAGAAGCAGCAGATGCTGGAGTTACAAAAACAGAATTTTTGCTGCTCAATGCACCACATCAACCAATCAGAGAAGCTGATCTCAGAGCAGACAGAAAGACAGACACAGCACTGTTGATGCAGATTGCTATTATCACTCCCATTAAACAGTTTATTAATGCCTAAATTAACTTAAAATGTTGCAACCTCCCTGCAAAATATGTTACCAACTTAGTAATCCCATCACCATCCACCCAAAATTTTAAAAAGAACAGTTATATTGTATATTTCTCCCATCTCTTAATGTTTTCTACAGTAATTCTTTTTCACATATGTGACAGGATGTGGTAAGACCACAGACAGGGTGATTTTGCTTTTATTATTCTGGTGCCTGCAGTTTTTTACTGCATACCTTAAAAAACACTAATATTTACTTCCAGTTGCCACAAACAGTAGAAGAAAAATACCCCAAGAGGCGACTCAGCCTGAAGCAGCTGCTGCTGGGGATTCACAGTGACAGCACACCATCGATATCTGTGGGTCTAAGCAGCTCCAGCAGCAAAATAATATCTTAAGGCAGGCAATGTTGTTTTTTGTTGTTGGCATTCATGTAAATATACTTGTGTGATAAGTTAGTATACATTAAATTGGTTAGAGAATCCAGGATGAGTAAATATGCTAAAACCGAAAAACGATTTGAGTAGTGAGCTGATTGGGAGTAGGGTTAGACAGAAGGATCTACGGTTAGGGGAAAGGAGACTGAAAAAAAGGGGCAACAGAGAGTAAACAAGAAATACATATGTGCTCAAATGCAACCAGAAAACAGCTAGAATTACACAAAATGGAAATGAAACCAAGGACCTAGAAAACAAAGAATGACATAAATAAAATTGTTACTAAAAAAAAACAAAAAGAAAACTTAAACAGAACCATAAAGTCCAGAAAAAGCAGAATCATGACACCTGTACTGTGTTTTTCCACTTGTATTTTGGTGTTTGCCCATTGAGTAATACATTTGATTTTCATCGATGATTTGTGTGTGATTTTGTTCTCAGCCCATTCAATTTTGTACAGAATGAGAATATTTCTTTCATACAGATCTAGGACGTATAATATAAGTGTGCACTTTATTTTTTCTATTTATACATACCTGAAAACTCTCTAAAGTTGTTCAGATACATGGAATATCAAGGTGTTGTGAAATGTTAGAATATTGGAAGTTAAATGTCAGAACTTTTTAAGACAAGCTTGTTATCCGTTATACTGCCTGGTGTATTGTAATTTTCCTCTTGCTTTTCAAGTGCTTCAGCAACCTGCTTGAGTTATTCTGGGGTGTTGTGTGAAATGTATTTTGGTGCTTGAGTTTCAAGTGGCCGGCTGGCTTTGATAGGATAGGAGACTCATAGATATCCTCCAAGTGGCATTTTACAAAGCACATCATGCTGAACAGAGTGCTAGCATTAATGCTGTCTTTTTTAGGTAAGGGTGTTCCATACTTTGTGCAATATTTCTTTCAAAATATGTCCCATTTAAACACTATACTGCATAGTCGTGTCTCAATCCATATAATATTTTATATCAGTTAATCACAAAAAATCCTTAACAGTATCTAAACATAAACTACCGTATGTCAGGACTGATCAAAGGGTGCTTTTGCAATAAAGCCCAGTTGTGGACTAGTATGTGTCTGTGTCCAAGCAGTTTTGCCTGTGGTTGCCTTATCCTATTAATCTACTGAAGAATGACGAAGACACCCACAGCCAAATAATCATTAGTAGTCTGGCATCTCAGGCTTTACAGTGGACATATTGCAACATCAAAGCAGCTCCCATAGGGTGGACACCCATGCAGCAGTCGTTTTCATTACACAATCATAAAATAATTACCTTCCTGTTGTTGCGTGAGAAATGGAGACAGTGTTTGTTGAGCACAGTTTTATGAACCCTTTTTGGCAACACAGCCAGCTATTAAGCACACTCTTTAATGCATTTTATGTGTTTGTGTACAGTTTCATTTTGAACTTTAGTGAGATAAAAGGAGAATATCGTTAAACCGGCTCTGTGGTATGATGAGACTTTGCTTAACCTTAAATGCTGTATGTAGTACAGTAGGTTATAGGTAAGTCTGTTTCTTTGGTGGAGGCCTTGACAAGATTTGATTAGAGCCATATGATAAAAGGCAACTGTTGTAAACGAGCTTTTCATTGCAGCATAAAAAGGTTCAAGAAACAAATGATAATACCTATATTTGTTGTCTGAAATCTCTAAAAAAAAGAAAAACATGCTGATGACCGGTATGAAAGCATGCGAGGTCTGCATTCCTGCATTCCAGAGCTGCTTTTAATCAAGATAAGACGTTACCGAAATGATGCGATGAAAAGTCAGTGATAACCATCGTGACACTGACTGTGCCACACATTTAACAGCTAAAATTCTTAAAATATTTGTTTTATAAAGGATTCCCAGTTTAAGAAGGAAACTAAATTGCCCTGTATGCATGACCACGATTTGTTTTCACCCATTTTACTTTTACATTCTGCACAGTTGTTACTGTACTTTACACAATTTAGTGACTTTCCTGTATACATTTGTGAGTGATTCAACAGACTTATTTTGTGTAAAAGAATGTTATATTTAAAAAAAAAAAAAAAAAGTATTCTGTAAAAAAAACTTGAAACCTTTCCTAACAGGTCTTATTGGAGTTAATGTTTGCACCTAGAGCATACCTATTCTAAGAGGTTTTCTTTA
>NW_015150618.1:0-13814 GCF_000732505.1 Cyprinodon variegatus
TGTTGCAGCCCCAGGCACGAAGCGCAGACAGGGTGGGTGTCTGCCCCAGCTATAAGGCTGCCGCATGTGCAGGCTCTAGCAGGTGGCTTGCCCTTGTCCATGGCGAGAACAAGTTCAAGCTGCCTTGTAAGCTCCGAAAATTAGAAAGCAGCTAGTTTGGTGACTAGTTGCCGCTGCTGCTGTTTGGTGACAGGCCAGCAGTGGAAAGGGAACTCGGAACAGCCGAATACTGTACTGAGTAGCGTTCGTTGACCGAGTTGTTAGCTCGCTCTGTGAACAGTTAAGCTAGATCAATACTTGCTGAATTAGCCGTCCGAGTAAGCTTCTGGGAGCGAGAAGAGGTTTTAGACTGAGGATCACCAGCGTGACGTCTGTTTCTATACTGGGGATAAGTCCCTCCCCAGTAGCAGACGTCACCTCTGTGAGCCAGTCAGGGCTGGCGTAATGTTATAGTGCTTCTGGAGACAGCGCTGGGGGGCGTGTCCCATAGTGAGATACCTCACTCATGTTTCAGAGAACCGGGGTTAATTCCTTAACCTAAAGTTTCCAAGGTTTGAAGATGTTTCGCTTCCCTTCCAGGAAGCTTTCTCAATTCAAATGTCTGGATCCGCAGTGACTTTGAAACCAAGTCCAGTGGATTGTTTTATAAACTTTTACGGAATGACTATGACCTGGATGACTGAGAATCTTCATCAGCATACGAGAGTTAAAGTCTTGACAGTTGAAGCTTGGTATGAGGCAGAACCTTGGCAACTTTCCATAATTGACCAAGTCCTGAATTTTGCTCTCTAGCAAGAAAACCATTGAGAGGACATCCAGCTATCAGCAACGACTTCCACAATATTTCGTGTTTCAGTTACATTTTAGGAATACTGTATGTTGTCTGAATACAGTTAAGCTAAGGATGTTTAAGAAGCATAGAAATCAGTGGGTGCAGGATATTTAGTAAGAAACCCCAACATATAACTTTTATTCCAATTATAGATGTTTTTCCTAAACAGATAATTTGCAAAGTTACAAATGAGAAGCGGACAAAGGTCACTGTGTGCATAGTTAGTAACTGGCCCAGGCAGATACATAGAGGTTGTTTCTGTTTAGTGAACTCATTGTTATTCAATTGACAAAAGAGCAAAAACAACTGAAAGATGCAAATGGGAACATTTTTCTACAGAAATCTACTTTAAGGTGTTGGATTGACATAGAAAAATGTAACTAAATTTGTTTTTTACATGCAGTTTTTTTCAATAAAGTTTAATTCAGATTAATATGAGGTAGAATGAGATGGGGTGATATATGATCTCAATATCCTAACTAAGAAACAACCTGATGATACAACAAAAAGCCTAAAATAAAAACAAACTAAAATACTAATAGGATTTAAAATAATATCCAGGATTGTTTCAATAAACAAAACTGTATCTTTTTCTAATAATTTAATTATAAGCCTACATGAGAAAAACATTTTTTACACTAGTCCTACTTATCATAATTATGTATGAATTGCAAGATATCTCTTTACTTCTCTAAGTTAAAACTATCTCACAATGTTAGGGTACATATTGCTATAATATATATATTATCATTGGAGGACATGAGCCTTTGTTTACAGTCATTAGAGAGACTTAAACAGCTTTAAATGAGTCCTGATCTTGTTTTGAGCTATTAGAGAGTAATTATCAGTTTGCATAATGTGCTTAACTATTGTTAAATATGTTGAATATCAGTGAATCAGTTGTAACAGATTATTTAAAAATCAAAACATGGGACGACAGACTTAACTGCTTCATTGTCAAGCTATTTTAAACAAACCCTGTCTTTTATAAATCCATCTCTACAATCAAGACTGGCCTCTGCTTCTCTCATCAAGCTCTATGTGTAAGCAATTATATAATGTTCCTGTAGACTTCACCAGACTTCTGTAGTTGATTTTAATCACTTTAGGTATTTATAAGGAAACAGATGCTGTAATTAGTAGAGCCACAGCCTGAGCTGCTTGCCCAAGGCAGAGGGTCTTTTCCATTTATCAACACTGATAAAGAGAGAAAAGCCATAGCCTGTCTGTGTGGCTTCTGCACCTGGGGGCTGTTTTGACATGGGTGGCATTCTGTTTCCATCAACAGGATTAGGCCCACTTATGAGTGAGTAAAGAATGGGATCTATTTGGGCTTTTTTTCACAGCTGCTAATGCGACAGAATTTCAGTCTGATTGTTTACCATGTCAGGGACAGTAATTCAGCTGCAAACAAGAACCAGTAAACAGCCGCATTCAGCAGGAGCTCGCTGACACCGTGTTTAAACAGAAAGAAGTTTGTAGAGGGGTCCCGTTACCAAGCATCCTCAGTTGGTGGCATCCTTTACATAACACAGGCCTACAAATTCTTCATTACAGAAAGCACAGGGACAAAAAGGTAGAACTTAAAAGTTTTTGCGCTGGTTTAGAAAAAATACCCTCAAAATTTGCACAATTTGTAAGCGGAGCTGCTGCAGAATGAAAAATAATCCAAGATCAAGTGTGAAAAGCAGTACAAAAAATGTATTCCAAGATTGAGAAGATACGGTATAAACTATGGTGCTGACTAAAGCAGGAGCTAAACCTACAAAGGCATTCCTATGTGCATGGGGTGATTAAAAAGTCAATAAACATTCTTATTAATACTGGTACTACTTAGACTTTACAGTCAAATTAGAAATAACATTACACATTGATTGATTGATTGATTGATTGATCAACTGATTGATTGATCAACTGATTAATTGATTGGCTATACTAACATTATCAGGATAGAAGGTTGGTGTATGAAACCTTATTTTTCTGATTCCACTTTAATCTTGTAATGTTACAACTTTTTTCTACTAATATTACGGCATTATCTGCTAATGATTTTATTCTGGTACATTTAGAAATGTATTCTGGTAGACATAATATGATGTCTTTATTTTCATAATTGAAAGAAATGTATAATATGATTCCCTTTGAATTATTTTCTGTTGTATTATCACAAGTAAGTATATATATATATATATATATATATATATATATATATATATATATATATATATATATATATATATATATATATATATATCACAAATGGATATGGAGCTCCATGCCAGCAGAGGGATGAGGTGGCAGACTCTGTTGACAGGATGTTTGAATCAACTCATGTTAACAGGATGATGATTAGAGCTATATAGAAAACAAGCCTATAAGGAGCCTTTGGTAGATAGTCAAAGTTCTGACCTGACATAATTTAGAATCTGGGGAAAAGACTAAAAAATTGCTTTTTTCTGATGCTCTCCATCCAATCTGTCCTAGTTTGACCTATTTCATAAAACAGAATAGGCAAATAATTTAGTTTGTAGATGTAAAAATGACTTACAGTCATTGAAAGTGAATTAATAAAGCATTAGATTGAACAATTATACTTAACAAACAAAGAAGGCATGTATACCTTTTTTTCAGTCCATCATTTTGCACCAAAAAAAATCACAATAAATAATCAATATTTTGTTGCTGTTAGTTTAGCAAAGCACTATCCTTACCGCTGTAAATTAGGGAAAGATAAAGAGGGGTGCCTATAAAAATCACTTGTTTCTAAAGATAGGCCACAGACAGTGCTGGCACAGAAAGAAGATTGACAGAAAACAAAGATCTTGATTCTTTGAGTGTTGTTTAAAATGCTGCAGGCTGTTTAGATATCCACATAAAACAAAGATATTATATGAATAAAATAGAGTCATTTCCATAATATTTTTGTCTTTCAGGGCAAAAAAAAATTAAGATGAGCCTTAAATAGGCCTAAGAATGTATTTGGATTTTACAAATTAATATGGCTTTACAAATTAGTATGATTTTACAAATTACTATGACTTTAAAAATTATTATGATTTTACAAATTACTATGCCATTTGCTCGCTTTGGTTGCTTTATGGCTCATTATGTTTATTTCTGTGTTTAACACTTTATTTTTGCTCCATTTGTTACTATGCTTTCATGTTCTGTATATTTACCATGGCCATCATATGACTGGAGGCAGGATATTGCACATGTGCAGAATGTCAAGCTGGATAAGACAGGAGTAGTACTCGGAATACATTATGAACTTTGGCGTTCCCTAAAGCGGCATCCAAAGCAGTTAGGTTGGTGATAGTGTGGGTAAATATTGTTAGGATATTTTGACATCTTACAAATATGTTTATGCCTGCTGCAAAACTTCTGTTCGAGGTAAAAAGGATCAAGTAAACGCTCTGTGTATAGTGCTTTATTTTTACATGAACATATGACTTTTGGTGTTCATTTCAAAGGGAAGTTTGTCACTAGACCCCTTTTTGATGTTATTTTCCTCTGTAACGGTTTTCATCTTGGAACTCTTCTATGCAGGTCATTTCTGGCCAGTCTTACATGATGGAGGCATAAAAACTGAGCCTAAATGAGGAAGAGAGAGTTGAAGTTCTTTAGATGTTGAAGTGGGGTCTATGTGACCTCTACGATGAGTCGTTCCAGGGCTCTTAGGGTAGTATAGTCTACCAGCTACTCTGGATACGTGTTCAATATTTTTACCATTTAGGGATAATTGCACTCACTGTGGTTTTCTGCAGTCCGAAGGCATCTGAAATGGTATTGTAACTATTTCTTGATAGATATATCTTAAATATTTTCTTTCACACTTGTCCTTAAATTTATTTTGCCATCATGATGATGACTAGCTTTTAGGATCTTTTTTCCTATTTAAGTTATTTATTTATTTTGAGAAAAGGTGTGGCTAGACAGAGTAACCTCAGATATTTAACAAGGTTGTGGGGATCTTCACATAGGTCCATGTAGGATTGCATTTTTTTTTGTGCCTTTATCATGAAAAATTTTCAAGCCTGCATTTTGTGTTTCAATAACTGTAGGTGTTCTGAAACATTAAAGTGTGACAAACAAGCAGAGAAAAGTCAAGAAAAGGAAGAACACTTTTTCACACCACTGTATTTTCTGAACACAATAAACAATATTGCTTTGGAATAAATTTTAAACCACACAAACCTGACTGTACCACAAAGAGACTGAGAATTTAAGGTGAAAGACTGAATTTAAGGTGAAAAGTAGTTTGTTGTTCTAACCTCTATTTAAAACAAAACATATACATTTACATTCTTCTTTTTTTTTCTATTTTTAGGTAGCTTTACTACAAATTCACAAGGCCTTCTCTGCACTATAAAAAATCTTCAAAAATGAAATCCTTCGAATAAAAAAAAAAAACCTTAAACTGATGTGAACGAAAGCTTTAATTTATCTGATGGTTTTCAGCCAGATGAGTTTCTTCTACAGAGAAAACGGCAAAAATTACAAATGACCTATAAAAGCAATTGATTAGTTGAGCAAGTTTCTCTTGCTTCATCTTTATAGAGAATTTTTGTTTAGAGCTGCAGTACATTAGACTTAACACAAGATGGCAACAGTTAACCACTGATGGATCTAAATAACTGGATCTAAACACCTTAGTGTAAACATTTCAGCTTTATTTTGTTGCACAGACTGAGCTGTCAATAAATTAATCTAGCTGTTAAACTAGATTAACTGTTTTCCAGTGATGAACCATCAGAAATTGAATTTTCAGGTACCACAAGTCTTTAGCAAATTGTATAAATCAATTAGCAAGTTGTAAGGCACAATGAAAATGCAATTTGTAACAAACATTTTTAGTACATGAAGAGACGCTAAATAGAAGCGCATGTTTAGTTAATTACAAAATATCCACAGTTGTGATGTTAACAGACCAAAACACACAGCTTTGAACAGTTGCATGATCCCTGAACTCAGGGATTGAATGCAAAGGTTTATTAGGATTATTAGATGAGCAATTTGCATAACTGTAAACCGTTGTGTTATTGCTGTAAACATGGAAGCATCAAGTTATATTCCTGCATATTTGCAAGGAAAAGTTTGAAATAAAGGCATGCAGATACACCTAGGAACATCTAGACGTTAGACAAACAACTGCATCCATCATACTTTTTACACAGAAGAACAGATTAAATAAGCATTAAATGCTTTGCCTGTTACTACATCTGTCTATAAATCCAGATGAAGCTAAACCATTACATTAGATTACAGGCATGTCTTGAAGACATAAAAACATGGATGAGTCTTAACTTTCTGCTCATGAGTGCAGACAAAACAGAAGTTATACTCTTTGGACCAGATTTTTTGAAAAAGAAAGTGATAGGTCAAAATTAGAAATATCCTGTACAGGATTGATGCTGAGAAACTAGTCCATGCATTTGTTACTTCAAGGCTGGACTATTGTAATTCTTTACTATCAAGAACTTCACAAACTGCAGTTGAAAAGCCTTTAGCTGATCCAAAATGCTGCAGCCAGAGTTCTGATGAAAATTAAAAAGAGAGATCATATCTCTCCTATCCTAGCCTCTCTTCATTGGCTTCCTGTTAAATCAAGAATAGCATTAAAAACCCCCCTTCTCAGATATAAAGCCTTAAATGGTCAAGCTCCATCTTGTATCAGGGATCTGATTGTTCCTTATGTCCCTAACAGAGCACTTGACTCTCAATATGCAGGTTAACTAGTGGTTCCTAGAATGTCTAAAAGTAGATAGGGAGGCAGATCTTTTAGTTATCAGGCTCCTCTCCTGTGGAACCAACTACCAGTCTGTGAGGCAGACACCCTGTCTACACTGGAAAAGATCGAAATCTAGATAGACTAGACTGGTTTTCCATAGATAGAAAACTTTGAATCAATATAAATAAAATAGACCTAACCACTAGTTCGCTACTCCCCCTTTCTAATTCATTATATTTATAGAGCCACGTAATAAAACTAGCAGTCTTAAACATCAAATGATAACATAAATTTAACCAAATCATAAAATCAACAACAATCAAATCTTTTTGAGTGACACTCTTATATAACCTACCAGAGGCTATAGAATCAAAACCCTAACTGATAAATAAAAACTAGTAGAATCTGTTCTAAAATCACACACTTTATGTAACATTTTTTATATTGAGTATTCCTTTGCTGCGATGGACTGGCGACCTGTCCAGGGTGTACCCTTGCCCGTAGACAGCTGGAGAAAGGCACCAGCACCCCTTGCGACCCCACTTGGGATTAGGCGTGTAAGAAAATGGATGGATGGATGGATGGAGTATTCCTTTGATTTCTTTTAAAGCATGCAGAATCGTTCTCCTTCATATTTGAAATCACTGTGAAGGATTTATGTACTTCCTTTTCACTCCGGTTTTCCAATTAGCACGTAAAACCTCATTGTACAGTGGCCAGACTGGATGTTTTGAAAACTGCATTCTTCTGTGACATGTTTATTGCTCTGAAACGAAACAACTGGAGTTATTGTACTGCCAGTCAAACTAGGTGCTCAGCTTACTGAGGCGCAATTAGGGCAGCGTGCACAGGGCATGCACTGAGGGCTTAATAGTTGTACTGTAAATAGAGATTCTGGATGACTTCAGGTGTAAACTGCTCAGGTAGTTAAACATTCCTACTTCACTAAAATAATCCTTTGCAGTTGTCTTAAGACATTTTGTTTATCTGAACTGTCCTGAATGGTATAAATATATGACAATGTAAGTATGGAAGGGCAAACCCAACATTTGCATTTGTTCTCCATGTAGAGTATCCTGCCTTCGTCGCAATCCTCTTCCTCTCTTTGGATGGAAGCCTAGATAGCTGTTTACTCTTAGTTAAACATACTGTGAGCGGTAAGAGAAATCATTCTTCTGTTGAATAGATGTGCTGGTTAATAAGTAACTGCAGGACAAAGACATGCCCGACGTCACAAGCCAAACGATGGCCTTCCTTCCTCCAGCTCAGGTCGCTGGGGTTATCAGTGACGAGGGGAACAATAGGAAGTGGTGAGACCAATCAAAGCACAGCATATCATTCACCTCCTGCAAGTCTTCATATGGATCAGATGGCGACTGCTGCCGGGTAATAGAGCTGTCTGTCCACTCGTCTCACTGCTAACACAGCAAATGGATCTCTGTAGCTGTCAGCACTGCAGCAAGCATATCACCTGTCTTACAAGCTTTTCTGATCTCTCATTAAGCACATTTCTCTCTGCCTGTTCTTTCTGATAGTCATGATAGTGTTTCCTCTAAATAGCTATACAGAAGCCCAGATGCTAAAAAAAAAACATAAGTAACTTGGAGACAAAGTTTGCATACCAGGATAGAGTATTTACTAAAATCCATCAACTTTATATCCAGAGCATTACTAACCAAAAGTATTTCCACCAATTAGAGGTCTCAAAAAGCACTTTCACAGGACAATCTGACAGATTAGGGGTAATGTTCCATTTAAAGAACAACTCATTGCGTTTTGGAGCCGCCCACATCTAATTTTTTGAAAAATGTACAGTAAGGAGGTGGTAATGGTGGCTCAGGAAACATGGGAGTGGGGTTTGAGGGCTGTGGTGGACAGATAGATTGACAGCAGCGATGACAGAAACACAACTTCCTCTCCACCGTCTCACCAGAAACAGAGTAAATGGTTAGTTTGCAGGTAAGGTAAATTCAGAATTCACAAACTCCAAAACATAGATCTTGCCAGAAGCCACCAGATGTGTTAGCCTCGATACAGAAATGTTTTGGGCCAATAAAATGCAGTGACGTGTAAGACGTCACCAAGTCAACAAGAGGTGGAAGGCTAAAGCATAACAAATATTTTACCTCTAGCTTAGTCTATTACTTTTTGAAAAACAATAAAAAAGTTTGGAATTTTTGCCTATGTGGATGGGATGAATTTTGCGTGTCCCCCCGACCAGATTTGGTAAGATTTTGATAGGGGACAATCTTTTATTTCTGTGTGGGTCATCTAAATAAGTGGTCCTCTTAATTGTCAATTAGGAGGTGGTGAGACCAATCAAGGCACAGCATATCATTCACCTCCTGCAAGTCTTCATATGGATCAGACGGTGACTGCTGCTATTAAGCTTCTCTGTGCATTTTGTTTGATTTCTAAAGTCAGTAACATGGAGTATTAATCAGAGAAGAAGCCGTGCTGACACAGAATGAGCTGCCACAATGTGTGGGAGAACGTGTTGTGAGGCACAATATGAGCCTTGGACTCCACAATGCTGACCTTTTTTAAAGAGTGGTAGGAAGGAAACCACTGTTGGAAAAGGCATTAAGAAATCCTGTTTGCCATGCTTCATTCAACCACTGAGGATTTTAGAAGCAATTTCCTACTGAAGTACATAACTGAAAATAAACAAGAATACCTCCATAATTAAAATGCCGTTGTTTGGTACCAGAGCAAACGTAAAACCGGAAAGAATATATATTTATTTTTCTAGTGGAACAACTATCACAACATTAGAAACAAATGAAAAAAGAAAAATGCTGCAAAACTAAGTGTTGCAGTCAGAAAATATCATACAAACTCCAAAATACACAAAAAACAAAGAATATACACAGAACTTGGTGTTGTTTTTGGTACTCACAGCATTTTCAATTTTGCTCCTGCTACTTTCGTTTTTGCTTTGTTTTTTGTTGCTTTTGTTTTTGTGGGTTTTGGGGGTTTGCATTATTCATGTATCTGCAGCACTTTGGTATTTTGTGGTATTTTCAGCCCTTTTACACCTTTAGGCCTTCATAGCCTGACAACTTAACCTGACCTTTGCATGGTTAGTTAAGAACTTGACCTCTATGAGTGAAAAATTTGAATAAACACGTATTTAAAATCCCCTCCTATTAGCTATTCAGGTCAATATATGCAATATATGTGAATAGAATAGTCATACCACTACCTCACTGTTGCTCCTTACCTACTACACTTTAACGTAAAAGTAAATTCACCTGTATATAAGCCATCCGGATTGTACATATTTGTATTTTTTTTTATCTTTTATTTCTTTATTTCTTATTTTTATTTTGTTTTTCATTGTGTGCGATACAGGTACACTTGCACCTTAATGCTTATTTACCTTGATATACTGTATATACCTGGATATATAGATATTGTTTATTGTTTATTCTTAATGCACCTTTTCCTCCTTGTTTGCACCTTCTTTGACTTCTATGCCAATATGTGACAAGTGAATTTCTCCGCTGTGAGATCAATAATGCTCATCTAATCTAATCTCTTCTGATCTAATCTTAGAACCATATTTTCACCCACATTAGCTAAATGAAAACAAACAAGCAAAATTGAGATCACATATCAGTATATCACATCACACATCAGCTTCAGCCAGCAGATTTTATTCATTTACCTTGCAATCAACAACAGAAGAGGAAGCAGAAATGTTTGATCCTCAGAGAAAAAAATATGATAAAAGTATGAACAAAGACAGGTGAACTCTTGAAGGCTTTTCAAAAAATCCTTAATATCCTTTCAAAATCTCTTTTTGGTGGGGCAGTCCCAGAAGATGCGAGCTTGATGCAAGGACACCTCCACAGATTCTCATCACTTATTTTCCACACTCCTCCCGAAAATAAAATATTTTAACAAAGGTTTAGAAAATCTTATTTTTATTTTCCGCTCAAATTTCTTCTAGAATTACTAGAGTTACATATACTAGAGGCCATCCATAATGCAATTTAGCTCCATTTCACTGTGTTTTTTTATATGCTGTGTGTTATCTGACTTATCAATCATAAATATTTGGTATATCTTTGACGCTTCTTTTTTGTTTACCACACGATTTCCCACCAAACTTATCAGAAGGTTTTTTAGCATTTGTAGATTCTCCTCTAATTTGCCCCCAGTCTGAATGTTTTGCTAAATAGCTTTTTACTTGTAAATACCTATATAAGCCACGAGGGGATGAACTGAAATTTCTTTTAGTTTATTACATTTCCATCACATATCCGATTCAATGGGATTTTGTTGTCCGCCAACAAAAACAGCAGTCTGATAAAGATGGAAGGAACTCAATATTTTCATCTTTAGACATTGCTCAGGAGTGGACGGCATTTTCCTTTGACTGTTTCTGGATCTTACACCAAATATTGAATATCTGTTTAACTAAAGTTGATATTTGGCTTTTTTTTTCTGAGACTGCAGACTGAAAAATTGGAGTTGTGAGAAGGAAATTCCTGGGAGTGAATATTTTTCCATAGATACCCACTGTGTCTTTAAATCCTGAATTATCCAAGCCACAGTGATTCTCATTAGAGAGGTCCAATAGTGTCATTTCCAGTTGGGCAGCTTTAAACCTCTCTTTTCCTTCATAGTCATTAAAAATTTTAAGCTGAACCTTGGGTCCTTTATTCTCTCAAAAACATTTTGATATCAACTTATCTGATAGTTTGGATTGTGGTATAAAAACAGTAAAGTTCTGACATATGAATCATAAAAATGGATTGTTTAACATTAAATTCCCCAAAGGGAGAAATAGGGTGGTACATCCCATCAGTTTTTATTTATTTTAATAATGTCTCATAGATAGATGTGAACAACTGTGTGGTCTTAAGGGTGAGATTTACTCAAAGATATTTGAGCCCCTGTTTGGATAATGACATATGATCATTCAGCTGTGAAGGCCAATCCCCAACAATCATCAAGGCTTCAGACTTATCTGAGTTGATCCTAAAGCCAGACACCATGCTGTACTCCTTCAGGCTATGGAGCAAAGCTGGAATAGAAGTGATAGTCCTCTCTAGAGAAAAACATAAAATATAATCAGTGAAAAGTGATAATTTATGCTTCTAAAACAGATTGTATCTTATCTGTTTAGCTTAATAATCAGATGGGGAACGAAACAATAAAAAAGTCAGAACAGTGTCCATTGACCCTCACCCATGTTGGTTTTAATAACTACTTTTTTTTTTTTTTTAAAGTGTCATTGACACCTATATGTCTTATTATCTTTTGCAGAAAGCCATAGTCCATACAAGTCCTTTTCAGGTCCAAGCCCAGATACATTGCTGCCGTGTTCCTTTTCTTTGAAACCATTTGGGGGTTTAAGGCTCCTTAAAACTTGACTTAGTGACTTATACACTTATAAAACTTTTGTCATTTTGTGTACACATAGTGTATACAACATTAAATTTTGTTTTGTACAGCTTACACGAGCAGCAGCTTAGCAGTAAAATAAACATTTTATTTCCATAAAGTGCAGCCCTGATCAAATGTAAACAGTGTGGAAGAAAAAAACATGGCACAAAAACACATTTATATGAAAGTTCAGATCATTCATTATATATGGTGCAAATATACAGTATTCTGGTTTGGGATCATCAGTGTGATGCAGAGTCTGTGACTTGATTTAGAGTTTTTTCAACAACAGTCTGATGGCAGTGGGGAAGAAGCTTTTACAGAATCTACTCGACCTGCATGAAATGCTGCAGCATGGAGAACAGTCCATGATGGGGGTGTGAGGAGTCATTGATGATGTCACGGGCTCGGATCACTCAGAGCTGGGATGAAATATTTAATGGAGGGAAGAGGAGCACCGATGATCCTCTCTGCTGTTCTCACCACTTCTCTCACTTTCTTCCAGTCTGAGGCACTGCGGCCTTTCTGTGGGGCTTGTGTAGAAGAACATTATTAGTTTCCTGTCTGTGGGTGTTAAAACCAGTTGGATCAGATTGTGTGAATTTCCTCATCTACTCTGTTTGAAAAAAATGGCAGTGAGTATTTTAAGACAAACACAGAGAAGGCTGATGGGCCAATCCAAAGAGTTGGGTCTTCATCTTTATACCATCTATTTTCAGGTTAGAGATGGAGGCTGCATAGAAAACAATACATTTCAGCAGCAGAAATAAATGCATGTAGCCAGTTTTTAGTGTTTTCTCGGTATAAGTAGGATGCATAGAGGAATGGCTGCAGCCTGTAAATCTCATCTGGGCTCCAGAACCCCATGGTGCTGTTCCTCAAGCTGAATCAAATGCTGTGTGTGTGTATGTGTGTGTGTGTGTGTGTTTGTGTGTGTGTGTATGTGTGTTTGCTGTACCCTGGGTGCCCTCTGGATCTGACTCAGCCTAAGTGGGCGTTGACCTGCTGTGGGTATGGGCCATCCCCATAAGCAACCTCAGTGTGAACTTCCATGCATCTTGATCTCTGTATAGAATGCCTGAGGGCATATTTTCTTTAGCCATAAATCAAAAAGATGTCTCTCATAACCCATTTGTGGTCAAAGAGCTTCATATTTCCTGTTGCTGCGGATCATCAACCCTGTGAAAACGTCTATGAAAGCAAATCTGTGCTCAAGGTTTCCAACACTGTAACCTTACCTGAACATGGGGAAAAATTTGCAGGTCTTAGACCTGTTCTCAACTCAATATGACAAAATCATGTAACATCTTTTAGATTGATAAACTATGTGTAGAGTTGGAGCCACATCTAGAGCAAATCAATTTGCAAAGAAAAGGAAAAAGAGTTAAATAATGCTACTTTAACTTATTTATCTACTTTAACACATTTAGACAGTGCCACAGGGTGTTTTAATTGATTTTATCTCAGTGTTTGGTAGTAATTCATTCCAGCCAAACCCTTCTAGGAAAAAGTGATTCTGTGAAACAGATCACAGCCTCTGAAACGTCATTGTTTCATCTGTTACAGTAAAAAAACGATCCAGAAATAAATAAAAATTTCTTAAATTAAGCGTATTTACCCTTAATTTGAGCAGGTAAAACGCACTGGAAAAAAATAAAAATGTAGACGAGTCATTTTTTTCTTAAAATAAGTGCATTTGCCCTTGGATTAAGGTAGTAAAAGAGACATCTTGCCAATGGAACAAAGCAATTTACACTTAGAATAAGAAAACAGAATAGCATTGTTTAATTTCAAGTGCATAATATCTAATTATCTTATTTATCAGAGTAAAAATACTCATTCCATTGGCAAACT
>NW_015150618.1:14139-15764 GCF_000732505.1 Cyprinodon variegatus
AATACACTTAATTTAAGACATTTTTACTTATTTCTAGATTGTTTTTCCAGTGCGATGATCTGCCAATAGAATGAGTATTTATTTTTTTCTTAAAATAAGATAGTTAGATGAAATATACTTGAGATAAGAAAATGTGACTGATTTTATTCATTTTAAATATAAATAGTCTTATTCCAATAGAAAGTGTCTCACTTACCTCCTCAATTCAAGACAGAATGCATTTATTCTAAGAAATTTCTATCTTTTGCAGTGTACTGGTTCACATCAGTTCACTTTTTGGCATTAGTGGCTTCTATTTTTCTGAAAGCAGACTGACAGGACTGGCATGCATCAAAGGTGTCTGGTCTGGACTTTATCATGGGGGGCCTGTATGAAAAACTGATTAACTCTATCCTTGTATCACTGCTAAACCTTCAATTCACCAATAATTGTGTCAGATCTCAGCCAAACAAATATGTGGTGAAAATCTCTGATGACATAGTCATGCTTGGTCACTAAACATGGCATCCTTTTAAAGATGGGCCATTAGATGGGTGTGTTTGCTGGAGTGATGCTCACCTTTTCCCAAACCATTACAGAAATGATAGTAGAGATTCTGGTAGATTCATGGTCAGTTGGGGTTCGCCTCCATGGCTTTACATTGGCACAACTTGAAATAGTTTTACTTCAAATACCTGAGAATTCATCTTGATAAGAACCTAAAAGGGCTCAAGGGAAAAGGCTTTGTACCCGGATCCACCAGGATCTGATCTTTAGGTGCGATCAGTTTGTAATCGAAAGTAGGAAATTGTAACCTCAGAGAAGGAAATTTGAAATGCTTTTTAATTTGGTGCGCCTTTCACCCCCTTCAATGAACGTTTTCAACCATTTTCATTTTTCATTCATACCATTTTTTTTTATTTATGACATTTTTGTAAGAAAATCTTTGTTTTATCAGTTTATTGTTTATTATTATTTATAAGTTTAATGTAAAGTTACAGATATGCACAATGCAAGCAAGGCAGTAAAACCAAATTTCTCCAAAAAGAGACAAAAGATAATGATAGCAAAACTTTGAAAATTTTTTAAGGGAGATTGCATGAGGTAACCTTACCTCCAAGGGTTAGTTTTACAGACTTGTTTGTTATTTAGCATTTTTTAATGATGCTTTGCTTCAAAGCTGAATGCCATGTCTCGCACTTTGGATGTCGTTAACTTGGTTGCCAATGAGGTGTAGAAGATTTTGTAAAGCAGGTCTCAACAGACTGTTAAATTACCAGAACCTCCTAGTCAGTGCTTATAGGCCTTTGCTGCTTCAGAGACTAAGTGTTTCCATTGAGGTCATACCATTCATGCCGCTATCTAGGAGGTCCCTCATAAGTGCTCTCAGGCTTGTTTCAGTCTTGGGAAATGCAGCTCTTTAAGAAAAGACACCCCTCACCTATACAAGACCAGAGGCCAAACAGAGGGTCTGGGTAACAAAAGGCAAATTGAAGCTATTTGCTTGGTTGTGTCTTTTGTGGATGGTCGAACAAAGGAGAAAGAAAGTAGGTCAGTCAGTCAGTCAGTCAGTCAGTCAGTCAGTCAGTCAGTCAGTCAGTCTATTTCATTAGAAACTGGCAAAACCTAAAGAGAGTGGTATCCAA
>NW_015150618.1:18730-22894 GCF_000732505.1 Cyprinodon variegatus
GTCAGTCAGTCAGTCAGTCAGTCAGTCAGTCAGTCAGTTAGTCAGTCTATTTCATTAGAAACTGGCAAAACCTAAAGAGAGTGGTATCCAATTATTTTGAAGGAAAACGTGAAGAAAAGGTAAGAGACACACTAGAAACTATTTACCCCTTATCTTAAAACGTTATAGAAGTTAACTTTGGTGGAAAACCTGCTTTCAATGAAAACATCTTCTGGATGTCTTTGTTTTCTCTCTTATATACAGACAATGAAATACCATTGTGACTCCTCACACCTTGCAATATTTCATCAGAAAAGAATTATATAAAAAAAAGAGTCATTTTTGCCATATACTGTGGTTTTGCTATGAATATATCCACCCACGCTTTGTTTGTTAGAAAATGCTCAGAGGAAATCCCCCAGGTTGTATGAAGTTCAAGAAGACTGTTTTTTTTTTTTTTTAGCAAAAGTTTATGAGCTGGTGAAGAAAACAAGCCAACAAAAAAACACAAACTTGAGCAACCTGCTTTATTTTAATCGTTACTGCACAGGGCATGGCGAGCTGGGAGTCTATCCCCCACTGCAGCCTGGGAACATGCCAGCTTGTCTTGGGAACTTCCAATCACCGTTTCCCATCATGTCCAATCTTTGTGCTCCCGCTGTGTCGTAATATAACCTTGGGGGGGGGATTGGCTGGACTGATAAAGGTTGCTGCTGTCAGCGGGTATATTACAGCTGAAGCTGCTGGATGGCCTTCATGATATTACTAAATACTAGCCGCTGCTTTGAGGTTGCTGAGGTGAAATGCTCCGTTGTTGCTGGTGGGGAGCCCAGCGCAGCTCTGGATCTCACAAGTTCTGGTTGATTAAAAGTGTTTCAGCACAGCGGTGGGTGCTGCTACCCAGCTGCTTGGCT
This sequence comes from Cyprinodon variegatus, assembly GCF_000732505.1. Classification (NCBI taxonomy): domain Eukaryota; kingdom Metazoa; phylum Chordata; class Actinopteri; order Cyprinodontiformes; family Cyprinodontidae; genus Cyprinodon; species Cyprinodon variegatus. The sequence goes on from NW_015150618.1 coordinate 19,624, forward strand.
TGGGGAAACTAATAGCATCATATATTAAAATGATAAGCTAGGGCTGCTGAATGATCCCACAACAATCAGAACATGAGAAGGACATCATGTAGTGAGAGAGAAACCAACATCATGAGGCCATTTTAATATTTGCTGGATGGAGCTAGTTGGATCTCATTAAATATTGGCTACCAGATCACTAAGATGGTTTCTGTAGAACCGAAACAATGTAGGGATAAGAAAAAGTGAAGAAAAGCGACTTTTTCCTTACATGGTCTCACACTTCTTTATGTATTTCTAAATCATGTACAAAAGACCCATATTACTTAGGTAGTACACTTCAATCTAACCAACCCCCTCTCCAGATAACTTTCTGCAGCTCAAAGCTTTGTGACCACATGGACTTTGTCAAAATCAACTTTTTTTTTTCAAGTTGAGACAAAACTAAGCTAGGGAAGCTACAAACAAGATCGATCAGATGAAAAACTTAAAAGGATGTGTTTTCAGATGAAACAATGTGTGGGATTTGAATCATTCATAGTTGCATAGACGGCCCCACAGAGACTAAAGGAAACAAAAGGGTGTTAAATTTCTTGAGAACAAGCCTTAATTTTTTTTTAAGATAGCAGGTAAAATTAGTGTTAAATTTCTTGAGAACAAGCCTTAATTTTTTTTTTTAAGATAACAGGTAAAATTATCACAGCATTGCACCATATTAGACAGAATAATACAGATATCAAGTCCAGACTTTTACACCACAAATCAACAGTGTCTTTGCTAATGGTCCAAATTTCAACAGAGTTTCATAAAAAACAACTCTGTGGTTTCTGCANTGTTAAATTTCTTGAGAACAAGCCTTAATTTTTTTTTTTAAGATAACAGGTAAAATTATCACAGCATTGCACCATATTAGACAGAATAATACAGACAGCAAGTCCAGACTTTTACACCACAAATCAACAGTGTCTTTGCTAATGGTCCAAATTTCAACAGAGTTTCATAAAAAACAACTCTGTGGTTTCTGCAAAAATCACCTCAATTCTGGTTTTGGCCTGGTGGAGCAAGTGGGCCATAAGTACTAGTTTAGCTTGTGGCTGTCAGTTTCAAGATGAGATATAGGGTGGAGTCATACTGGAACAAAATGGTACATTAATCACTTTGCATCAAAGGAAACAAAGCAGTTGCTCAGCCAACTAAACATGTATTTCATGAATGAGACGCTGTTTAAGCAAAATGCCGGTAAGACCACTAGAAAGCAGACAAGATTAAAACATCACTGCATTAAAATGGTCTAATGTTGATGAGCAAAATGAAGTAAGTCACGTATTCTATTGGTTTAGAGAGGAAACATTTTTTAACATAGATTAATATTTTACCTTGAATAATGATCAGTTTTAATATCTAACATAGTCTTTTTCCTTACTTTAACCCACTGACACACTTAACAAAGTATTTTTCTTTGTTTGACTCAACCAGGCTCGGACTGGTGATCTGTAATACCGGGCATTTGCCCGGTGGGCCGGTCCTATTTTCAGCGTGCAAGGGCCAACCCTCCTTAAATTATACCAGCCCCAACACTTACTCTCCGGCCGAGGCACCTGCCTGTGACAGTAAATAACCCAAGGAGCTCAAGAAGTAATACAATGTTAACTAGCTAAATGATGCCTGCAGCATATAGAGCCCTTCCTTGTCATGCAAATCTTTGTGACGGTTGCCATATTGTGTAATTTTCTATTTCTTCAAACTTTAAAATCCTATTTCTTCAAACTGTAAAATCTTGCAACAAACTAAATTATAATAAAACTAAAATGCTTTCTTTAAACCAAACTACGATGTTCCTCTTATATTTGGCGAATTTATGTTTGAATATTTTGCAAAAATATGTTGCAGTGCATAAAGGGGTTTTGCATCCAAAAGGCTAACGTTTCCCATCTTACATGCATTGACGTTACGCAGCAGCAGTCACTGTCGCGTCCGTGTTAATAACCAATGCCAGTAAAACTGCATTAAAGAAGTCTTGGTGGTTGTTGTGTGATGCTTGTAGATAGATTGGTTAATCCACAGTGTGTATTCGTATTGTGTTTCACATTTGAGATGCATGTGTTTGACCTGTGCCGGTCCATAAGTGGGCCGTTGTAGGTGGAAAAATCATTCCCAGTCCGAGCCTGGACCCAACAGTATTAACAATGTAAGCCTGGTTTATGATTGTTGAATATGTGATTATATCTGTTTTTAAACTTTACCTATATGCAAATATAATCAGCCTCCATTTGTGCAATAATGCAAGCCTACTCAGAGCTTTGTTAAAAATAAAATAATAAAATAGGTTTTGGCTTCCTGGTTTCACCATATAACAATTAGAACCATATTTAGACATTTCTTTAGTGAAGGAATCTAGGTCAATCTTGTAAAAGGAGACCTAGCATCTCAACAAGATTTAGTTTTTCTTCTCACATTTCTGTAGAACCTTTATCTATCCAAGGGTCAAACTCACCGACCAGAGCAGCTTATGAATAGATGTTTTTTAAATTAAAGTTTTTTGAATTTTTAAAGATGAGCATAACAGGCTTTATAGAACATGAAGCAACCACCATGTTTCTCCAAAATAATGGTGCGTTAAGCATATACTGGTAGTGGTAGTTTACTGAAACACATTGTTGACATGTAGATCTAAAAGTATCCTTTTGGTCTTATGCTACACTGCGTGAGCTAAATGGTGGTCACACCAGATACTGACTAGTTGTGGGCAGTCTAAAGCACACCTGTACACTAATGATGGTGTCTAATTAGCATCTTGGCAAGGCACACCTGTGAGGTGGGATGGATTATTTCAGTAAAGGGGAAGTGATCACTATCAAAGATTTAGACAGTTTTGTGAATAACATTTGAGGTAAATGGTGATATTATGCATGTTGAAAAAGTTTTAGATCTTTGAGTTCATATCATAAACTGTCACGTCTTGGTTGTGGTTTAGAGGACCCAAATGCAGAAGCAGAGAGGCTGAGGTGAATTGTTGTAGTTTTAATGATGAAAATAGTTAACAAAGGCAGGAATCAAAAAATCTAACTAAGAATGTAACACAGACAAGAACCATGGAGACATCAAGGGAAAACACGCACAAGGAGCCAGGGAAAGACGAGGTGAGACGACAACAGCGATGACAGGACCAGCAACAACAAGGAACCAACAAAGAGTGAGAGCAGAGGGAGAGCATAACTAGCTGACTGAGACAAAGGGAGGGCTAACGAATTGACAAGGAGCAGGTGTGAGGGGACAACGAGGGAGCCAAGGG
>NW_015150618.1:22936-26130 GCF_000732505.1 Cyprinodon variegatus
ACACACACACACACACACACACACACACACACACACACACACACACACACACACACACACACGAGGGCAACAGAGAACAGAAAGACATGAGAACTAACATAAATCTAGAAATTACAACAAAAAAGGAATTAAACCAATAAAACTAGGAAACATGGAGCAAAGTAAAGCCCAACAGAAACAAGACCATGACATAAACAATGGGAGCAAAACCAAAAGTGTTGTGTTTATATTTTTGTTGAGTGTAATTACCTTGACAGCATATCCTGTTTGAGTCTTTGTTGTCATGACTGAGAACAGAAGGACCCAGTATTCAGGCAAGACAGACAGTGGGATAATTTCAAATACGTGTTTATTAATACACCGACTGCATACCTGCAGTAGTAGCGGCTGGGGCGTCAAAGGCTTGAACCTCTGCAGGAGAGAAACACAGGTTAGTGACCACAATAATCTGATGGAGGAAGATTATGAACATTAGTCACTAACCAGGTTTAACAATCCAGCCTGTGTCCTGAGAACAAGGTAGGATCCTGCCAGTGGGCTGCCAAGAGTGTCCCTGACACTGCAGCCCCGGAGGACAGAGAACAAGCAGGAGTCCAAAGGCAGGTCAGGCACACAGAACAGAACAGGGAGGCTCAGAGGTCCAAAGCCATGTCAAGCAAACAGATCAGAACAGGAACAGGCAAGTGCAGAGGTCCAAGAGTCCGAATCCAGGTCAGGCAAACTGATCAGAGCAGGAATGGGCAGGGTCATAGTTCCAGGAGTCCAAAGACAGTTCAGGCAAACCGTTCAGATGGGATCAGGCAGGCTCAGTGGTTGAGAGGCAGAACAGGTCAGGATCAGGTAATCAGAGACACTTATTTAATGTATTCATGTGCAATTTAACTGTATATCTTATTTATTGGAAATACCACAATAGTGAAATTTAGCATTTTTGAATTTAGCTGAATATAACATAATTTTCTACAAATTTGTTATGGAAATATATCTACTGATGGATGAATTATTATCATATTCAATTATTTATCACTACTTGTCTACTATTGAACAGTCGTTTGGTAAGATATAGATTACTGTAAACTGGACACCCTTTTAGAGAACTTCACTTGTTCCCACAAGGCGATTCCCTCCTGATTTCACCTCAGGGCGTAATGCATCTTTTCCTGCTGTTTCACCTTCCCTTATATGACCATCACAGCTCTCCTGCAGTGAACCAGTCTGCCCTGTAAAAAAAAACTCTTTGTAGGGAGAAAGGGCTTCCATAGGTTAGAGTGGCCTGAGGACGAGCTCTCCCACCGGCTGATGATAAACACACACACAGTCTTTGTCTTTTTGCTGGTAAAAGCTGCAGTCCTTTCCTTTACATTTAATGGGGTGCAGGACTCAAAGTTGTTGAAGTAGATGATGTGTTTCTAGACTCTGTATATCCAGTATATTAAATGAAAATATTTGCTGAATTTTTTGTTGTTGTTGTGTCTTGTTGGCATAGAACTAAAACACCATTCTGTAGGGGAAGGCAGCAGACGTAGATGGCCACACTCTTCTGCACTTCCCTGCTGTGTCTTGCTTTCAGTACAGAGCTATTTCAGTGGTTATTGATGTGTCTGCCAACTGAGAGCTTTCTAAACAACCACCCTCCTGCAACAGGTTACAAGTCCAGCTTTCCGCTCATTAGGGTCTAATTGATTGTAATCTGGCCTTTGAGAACTACCGGCCCGCTATGGGGTTGTTCAGCACATGCGAGTGCCCCCACTGTCCCTTCTTCTTTTGCACCTCACTCAACAGCAGTTCCTGGAGTACAGACACAATTGGTCCCCTAACATGCAATCATTAAAGCGGGAGGGATAGCATGAGCTCTTTCATACATAGGGCCTCTGTGGACCAGCTTGAGACCAGGGACAGTAACCGCTCCGTCTACCCTGTGGGAGAGCCCCATCCTGGCCTGTCTATTGTTGGTCTCAACCTCTTGCCGGCGGCCTGTGGCTCAGGCAGCATCAGCTTGATTTGTATGGCAAGGTTCTCTGCTAAAAAGAGTCATGCAGGGGAGCTTGGTCAATATTGGTTTTAAGAGCTGGAGGAAAAATGTCAAAATGTTAAATTCTATTGACATCCTCCTACTGCTATTTGTTTCTATGGCAAAGAGCCTAGTAAGCCATTAGTGTAAACAGGGCTTTGTCTTAGAGATCAGCCTCCAGCAGGAGGTTGCAGAGCAAAACTTTGAGACAGTGGGTCTGATCTGGATTAAAAGTGGCCTAGCTATGGAGCTAAAGAATTCCTGAATTTCAAAATGCTAAGATCTTAATATGATATAATGTATCTTAGGTATTTTTTTATTGTTCTATTTTATTTCTAACTATTTTGATAATTAAGTATCAACACAGCTTTAAGCAAACACTTCCTGTTGGACCTGCTTATTTGCATCCCTTGCATGCAGTGATCTTTCCAAATGCAAATGTTCTATGCATGTCATTGTTTAGAAAGGTAAAGGCAAACAGCAGCTGTTTTACAGCAGCACAGTTTCCTTCCTGTTCTCCTCAGCTCTGTTTGGTCTCCTTAAAGAATATTGTAGAATCTTTATTTTAATTAATGCCAAGCAACAAACCTCTCATCTCCATTGGTTCCCTCCCTTTTGCCCTTTGCGTTCTCCCACCCTCCCTCTTTTCTCTTGCCTGTTTAAACTTAACTTTATAGGGTGGCTGACTTTTGTGTTGATTCAACCAGTCACTTCCTCCGCATGGAGACAGGGAGGGACATGTCAGCCGTAACAAGGGAGCTCATAAAACAAAGTAACATTTTAACTTCACCTCAGAAACTCTCTCCCTTTGATTTTAATCACTTGTATTTATGTTCCAATGAATAATAGAGCATTTTTAAAACACGTGGCATCTCGAGACACTTTACAAAGTCAGTTCAATCATATCAAATAGACAAATTGACTACAATTATAACCCAGCAGATTGTATCAATCGACAACCATTGTTGTTTCGCAGCGTTCATTCCTCCTTGATGAGATGGTAGCGAGAGAGGACAGTCACTTGACCTAGCAGAAATCCATAATACTGAACAGACATGTAGTAACAGTGGGGAGGAAAAACTAATCTTAAACAGGAAGGAACCACCAGCTCAGACAGGCTCGCTGTGAAGGGAAATCTCCTAAAACTAACTGAGCAGATCAAAAAAAAAAAAAAAAAAAAAAA
>NW_015150618.1:26921-32077 GCF_000732505.1 Cyprinodon variegatus
GTATTTTTACTCTTAAAATAAGATAATTAGATAATATGCACTTGAAAAAAGACAATGCAAATGAGTTTTCTTATGTAAATTGTCTTGTTCCATTGGCAAAATGTCTGTTTTACCTCCTCAATCCAAGAAAAAATGCACTTATTCTAAGAAAAAAATGACTTATCTAGATTTAGATTTTTTACAGTGTAGGAGCCGAGGAACCGTGCTAGCCTGGTGAGTAGATGGTTGTAAAGAACCAAGTTTGGCACAGTTAACTGATCCAAGTTCAGCACAGATTGGTTATCAGAGGGCAGTGTAAATGGGGCTAGAGTTAATTACTAAAGTTAGGACCAGATTGTAATATGTATACACGTTGTTTGCAGCAGAAGGTCAGCCAATGCACGTGTCACAGTAGCTATAATGGATAAAAACATCTAACTCAACCGCTCTTCAACTAACATCTGAAGTGTTTTGTTTTGTAGCTGCTGATATTCTTTTTAAACTACACATTTGGGTGTTTATCATTATCTATTTTATAATCTAACACATTTCTGTTGATTGTTCATTATTTTTTCCCCTCCCTATCAAACAACAAGGTAAAGTATTTCATAATAAAAAAACGAAACAAAGAAAACATGATTAGAAAAAAACGTTTCATTATTTATCACAGGTAAGAAAGGGGAATGCTTCTAAATAAGAAATTAATATTTAAAGGGGTCATAGAATGATTATATAGGGTATTTGGTGCTGGTCCTTAAAGTCTCTGAAAAGGGTGTGTAGCATTGGTTGGGGGGAAAATTACATATTTGCTGTTCTATGAGCCCTAATGCAAGCCTGATTAAAAGCCCAATAAGGTTTTCTTTCTTTTATGGTATGCTGATGAATATCTGGATGAGCTGTGCGCTTATTGGTTGGTTTACAACGATCGAAGCTGCAGAGAAAAGATGCATCATAGCAACAAGCACTCCCTCACAGAAACATCAAATTTAGCTTTACACCTTGCATTAGTTAGAATTAAAAGTAGATAGAACAGGGGATTGCAAATCATTTCAAATTGATCTCATAAATAGGTTCTATCCCAAGTTTGAATTTTTAAGGGGATTTTTTAATGCCCACTAAATTTTGTAATTTACTGGGCAACCAGTGAAACTGAAAATGATGCAAAGGGACTTGCCTGTATGAAAATACCCGCAACCTTGATACAATGCACAGAATGATGAAATAACTAGGTGCAGAGTTTTAAAATGTGCTGAAATATCATCCATTCCTTCATGAATATGGAGAACATCTGCTGATCACCAGAATGTGAAAATTTGAAGGAGAATGGAGAGAATCCAACTGCAATGTGATTTATCGAACCTGAAACTGATTGTGGGTGCGGTTTCTGTGCCTTTATTTAGCATGTTTGAAAGTTAGATGAAAACTCATAGTGAAAATGTGTGCCATCATTTTGGAGAAAAGCGGGAATGAAAACAGAATAGAGAGAATATTTTTAATGTTTGTGTTAATATCTTAGGGCTATCAGAAATGAAAATAGTACATGGAGTGGAAGTGAATTTCCAAATTACTATGAAAAAATAACTTTTAAAATATGTTATTTCAGTCATATTGGAAATAAATAACTTCCCCCTGTATGTTGCTATCTTATGGTTGACACAGCTCTCTTACAGTGAACAGGACAAAATAGAATAGAATAGAATAGAATAGAATAGAATAGAATAGAATAGAATAGAACAGAATAGAGCATTCCATGCCATTGGCGGAGAAAATGTGTGTGTGTTTGTGGGAAAGAAAATAAGTAATGAAGGCATAGATGTAGAAAGAGTGAAGTTTGAAAAACAACAAAAATAAAGATGCGTGTAACAAACAGATATTGATGAAATAAACCTTGAGGGTCCAGAGGCTAGTCGGCAGGCAGGGGGCTGAGGCCAAAGGCAGAGGCTGAACTGAGTGCAGGCAGGCAGATTCCAGACAGAGATATTCTCCAGGATTTCAGGTTTTCTGACAGGACTGGATCATTACTGGCAAACACTCTGGCAGGGAAGTGTCAGCCTCTTCCTCCTTAAATAGGGCTTCCTGATGAGCAGATGGAAGACAGGTGTTGCAGTCAGCTCATGCCCCCAGGGGATCTCGTGCGCCCTCTGGTGGAGAAAGTGGACAAAGCCTCCAGATCCCAACAGTTAGAATGATAATCTAATGCCTTACAGTAACTTGGAGGAAGGAACCACTGTTTTGTATAGCTTGAATGCAGCAATCTTTCACTGAAGGAGCTCTCTATTTATGTAACAGCTGTGTAACACCTTGTAACTTAAAAGAAAGACAGATGCCACAACAGACTCAAAGAAACTCTTTATCACTGCCCCTTGCATTCCCTGTCTCTCCTGTCTTCCCTCGTTTAGCCTAGTCTGGGAAGGAGTCTTGTCAGAATTGTAGCAGCCAGATTAAACTAAACAGTTTGATTTATCTCCATCAACTCTTAACAACATCTTCTCAACTCAAAATAAGCTAAGGTAGGCCATGCTAGTTTAATACAACGCTACTGTGCCTGTAAGGGATTGCCGGGGGATAAAGGGTTAGGAATGCAAACTCTCTTGGGTGGTGGTAAATATTCACTTTTGTTTGTTTATAGACATGCTAAAATATTAAAGTTTAGCCATGGTGTTTTCCATTTCAGTTTAATTACATAACAACTGTTTGCCTCCTGCTGCAGTAAATATGCCACCAGCTCAATAACTCCAGAAATGTTTGCATGCAAGATTGGCCAGACTTTCAAATGAGCAAAATATAGACATCAAAAATGTTGGTTTAACAAAAAACTTTTTGGATGCCAAATATATACATTTGCATATCTTCCTCCCATAGTTTTGCTTGGTTTGACCATAAGCATATGATTCACAGTCATGAAGGCACACATTAAAAAAAGTTTGCACCCACTCTTCCCCTCATTTGCAAATAATTTTGCACCTATGGCAAATCATCTGAGAACTTCTGGATGTGGCATCATGGCGAGTTGATGGAGATGTCAACAGTGTAGAAGGTGAACGGTTTTCTATGGGGCCCCCATGCTGCAGACCAGCCTGTTAGAGGCACAGCTAATGGAGAATTTCAAAAACTCTGATCAACAGGAAGGTATTCTGGCTGCATATATTTTAGAATAGCTGTAAAATATTCCATTATGCCACTTTTAATTTATGTAGAACAAAAAAAAATACAAATTTAATTGCTGCATGTTTGTACATTTTTCATTGTGGCATTATTCTACAGCAAAGAAAAATAAACATTAAATTAAAATCAACAGGATCCGCATCATAACGTATATAGTTGGCAGAATAAAACACATATGAAACCGAATTATCTAGATTTCGATAACAATCCATAGTGAAGGATGTTGCAATGGATAGAAAAAATTGAGATCAAACAAGAAAGAGAATAGTTATTCATTTCTCTCTAACAGTATTTTTTTTTTGTTAGTAAATTTCATATCATATTTAGTTTTACTCAAGAACAGTTACTCTTGTGAAAAACACATTGACCTCAAAGAAAAGCATCTGCCACCACGGTGAAAGTGAACACGTCAAAGAAATTTAATAGTCGTGAAAGGAAGACACATGTGGTTATGGCACGAACTCCAGATTGTATTTACTCATTGTGATTGCCTTAAACTCACCCGCTTCTGAGTAAACAGAATGAGTAAACATCTCCCTCTCCCATGTAGACCTGCTGTAAACCAGAGAGTGAAAGACTAAGGACAAAAGAGCTGTCAAAGGTTAAAGAAAAGCAGGTTGAAAGCAGTTTAAACAGAGGAAAAAGCAACTGAACAAGCCTTCATCGCTACTGATACCAAGTTTAGCAGGAGAGGGAAATAGAAAAAAACCCACGAATAGGAAAAAAACAAAAGAACAAATTGACTTGAGCAAAACTGTAAACTTATAGACTTCTGTTGTGATCACCAGCAGCCACTGGCTCAGGATGTAAATGATCCCTGTAACAATGGACATCCTCCCCACAGTGGCCAAATGAACTTATTTGATGAGGCTGCCCCTTTTAGATGATTTTAAATCAATTTAATAGAATTATTTCTAGAAACCCCTTCAAACTGACAATTTTGTAAACAAATATTGGAGTATTGCAGTTTTTAAATGTCATTCAGCTAAAGAAGAAATAAACTGAGAGTACCTCAGTTATTTCATAACTTCAGCAACTTCACAAAATGAGTTCATGAGAAAGCGCCTGTTGCTGCCTGCCCAGGAAACAGCTGCCCATACATTATTGTTGTATTTTTGGTGAACCTTTCAACTATTCCCCTGTGGATGAGAAGGGCCAAAGCAGGAGATGGTGTCAAGGGCATGTCGATTTAAATAAAGAGCAACTTCAGCTATTTACTTCTTTTTTTTTTATTGATCTGTCAAAATGACGATTCAGCAGTAAAAAAAAGAAGATTTGCTCACACTTTGTTGACATTTTTAGGGTTAGGAGCAGTCGCGGCTGGGGGAGTTTTCTCCAGGGGGGGACTATAAGTTCAAATTAGACATATACCAAAAACCAATCAAACGTGTACAAAGTTATCACACTGGTATATTTATATGAATCCCAACAACAATATATATTATAAAACACTTTAAAAAACACTATAAAAACAAGAACATAATTTCATGTACAGATTTCCTTTTTGTACATAAATCTTGCCCTTCTGATGCTTTGTGAAGGTACATCTGTGTTTTGCATGGTCCAATATTGTTCCACAAACCTACAAAAGTAATGTACCAGTTTAATAATGGAGAAGTTATTAGTCGACCTTATATTTTCTAATAAATAAGAAGAATTTATTCTCTGAGAATTTGGTTATTTATGCAGCAACAAATTAACAGACATCTAGAAAAAGTATACAATATTTTATTATTTTCCATGTGAATCCTAGATTGTTCATGCTTCTTTGCCTTTTCTAAAAACAGCTTTTAAACAGTCCTATGTCTACCTGTTTTTATCCATGCTGGGTAAGATCGTGACGTTTGAAAAAGGAGTAAGGCAGTCAAGGCAGCAAATAAAGTGTTAGCCTCACTGCATGCAGTTAGCCAAGCCTTGTAGCTAAACCAGGTCCTGGAAAAAGACAGAGGGCCGGATTTATCAAGATCCAATTTTGCATGCAGTAATTTGCGCTCGCAAACTGTAATTTTGCG